>NW_026510749.1:0-91981 GCF_027579735.1 Bombina bombina
GCATATGAACCTCCTAGGTTAAGCTTTCATCTAAGAATACCAAGCTTACAAAGCAAAATTGGTGATAAAAGTAAATTGGAAAATTGTTTAAAATTACATGCCCTATCTGAATCATGAAAGTTTATTTTGGACTAGACTGTCCCTTTAAAAGAAAGAATTATGACTTACATAAAGACAAACAATTTAGAGGACCAAAATCAGCATGGTTTTACTTCAGGGAGATCATGTCAGACTAATCTAATTGACTTCTTTGATTATGTAACAAAAGTATTAGACAGGAGCAGTTGATATAGCATATCTTCTAGATTTCAGCAAAGCATTTGACACCGTCCCACACAATAAACTAATTCACAAACTGTATCTCCTTGGTCTAGATTCAAAAATTGTGAACTGGGTGGAATGCTGGCTTAAAGACAGAAAACAAAGTGTTTTAGTAAATGGAGTTCATTCAGCAGAGGGGGCTGTTACTAGTGGTGTTCCTCAGGGGTCAGTTCTGGGGCCTGTTTTGTTTAACATATTTATCTGCGATATCAGCAAAGGGCTACAGGGGAAAGTATGTCTCTTTGCAGATGATACAAAAATTTGTAACAGAGTGGATGTTCCAGGGGGGGGGTAGACAAAATGAGAAGTGATATGCAACAATTGGAGGATTGGACAAACGACTGGGATCTAAAGTTTAACACAGCAAAGTGTAAAATAATGCATTTAGGGAAGAAAAATCCAAATGTTAATTTCAGACTCAATGACACTTTACTGACTGATACAGATGAGGAACAGGACTTGGGAATTATTATTTCAGATGATTTAAAACTTAGTAAACAATGTAGTAAGGCTAGCTTGGATGTATTGGTAGAGGTATTTGCAGCAGAAATAGTAAGGTTCTTATGCCACTTTATAGATCATTAGTTAGGCCTCATCTTTAGTATTGTGTGCAGTTCTGGAGGCCATATCTTCAGAAGGATATTAACAAACTTGAATCTGTGCAAAGGAGGGCTACCAAAATGGTACATGGTCTAAAAAATAAAACTTACCAGGATAGGCTCAATGACCTAAATATGTATAGCTTAGAGGAGAGAAGGGAAAGAGATGATATGATAGCAACTTTCAAGTACATTAAAGGGTTTAGTAAAACTGAGGCTGTGGGTATTTTACATAAAATGGAAAATTCAAGAACAAGGGGTCATGAGCTCAAGCTAAAGGGTAGTAGATTCAGGAGGAATTTGAGGAAGCACTTCTTTACAGAAAGAGTGATTGATTTATGGAATAAACTTCCTCAAGAGGTAGTAGCAACAAACACTGTGGGGGACTTTAAAAATGCATGGGACAAGCATAAGGCTATCCTTTCTCGCTCTCTCGCTCGCTCTCTCGCTCTCTCGCTCTCGTTTTAAGTGATGGTAAAGTTGCGTGTCTGCAAACTTGCCGTAAGCTTACTCCCTTTAATTTAATATGAGTGTCATTCATGAATTGTAATAGTTTTATTTTTTAAAACTTTTATTACCTTTCAATCTTCAGATTTCTATTGTTCCTTAGTCCACCCAGCTGTGTTTTTTTTTTATTATTATTAGGATCACGTTTTCTTTTTTTTTTGTGGTTTGAATTGGCTTTATTGTAAATAAAGAAGGTTTCGTACATAGTGTGGAAACGCAGCTCCTAAAATAATGATAATAGTCTTGGTCGGCCAATTCAAGTTTTCTGGTAAACATGTTCTTTAAACAAACAAAAAACAAATACAAAATAACAATCAAAAACTTATCTGTCAGAGCAATTGAGTTTTTAAACTATGTGTACGGTACACTTCTCTCTCTTTAATTTATGTTTTTATCTCTCATTATGTTACAGCTGTATCAGGTGGTGTATACATAATTTTTTTATTTCATAGGCCTAAGATTCTTGTAAATATGTCAGTGATTTTTAAGGTATGATTCCCATGTTATCAGCATTTCTGCATATATATCCATTCTATCTTGTTTCAGGAAAAACAGCTTCTCTAGGATAACTAATTCAGATACTCTTTGTATATATTTATATATATTTTCTGTGGGTGAGTCTTTAGCTTTCCAATTCTTTGCTATAAAAATGTGATACTATTGGTCATTATGGAAAATAATTTTAAGAACGGTTTATATTTTAATTTTGGGGGTTTATTTAATAATCATATTAAACGGTCAACAGCGATTTGTATCTCTAGAATATCTTCTATTTCTGAAATGATGGTTCTTCAAAAGTTTTGTATAGATGTACACCACCACCACCACCACCACATATGGGCCATGTCACTACCCACATGTCCGCAGCGCCATCATGTGTTTTTTAGTTTTTCTGAAGAGGCGGTGAAGTTTTCTGGGAGTGTGGTACCACCTATGTAGGATTTTTAAGTTAATTTCTAGTGCTGCTGTTGATATGAACGTTTTAAGGGTAGAGTGGAGTATTGTTGAGGCTATTTGTGGGTGGGGGGCGGTTGATAATTCTCAAGTCTGATTACCGTCTTTCAAAGCAGGGTAATGTAAAACCTGGGTGTGGGGTACTTAATATTTTGTATATTATTGATAATGTATGTCTGATTGGTTGTTCTCTAATGCATAGTTGTTCATATTTTGTTACTGGCCTGGTCATGTTTCTTTCTTGGTGATTTGTTGTTATAAAATTTATATGTTGGTCTGTAAGTAAACCAGTTTTTAAAGCATGTGAAACCTTGCTGAATATGGGATTCCTGGGTTTTTATTTGTTCTTGTTCTATTAACCAATATATTGGGAAGTCTGTGAGATGAGTGGGATATTGGTGAGATAGAGTGTGGGGACCTAAATTTAATTCTCCATTGTGTATTAACAAAGTGAGAGGGGAAGGTCTAGAAGTGAGGTGAGGGAAGTGGAGCATAGTGTTACCCCATGCCTTTTATGTTTCTGTTATTATCGGGTTAAGGATATATTTGGTGGTTTGGTTTTTTTAAAGGTCCAGCAGGGTCTAGTAAGATTAGTGGAGTTTGCTATGTGGTAAGTAGATGAGGTTGAAAAAAGACCGAAGTCCATAAAGTTCAACCTATACAAATCTAAAATACTTACAAGATCCAGTTAAGCTTTAATAATCCCACTAAAGGTGACCCATTTAATACTAGCAATCATATCTATGAGTTTTGTTTATAGACAGAAATGTATCCAAACAATTTTTAAATGTATCTAGGGTATTGGCATTCACTACCTCTTTTGGTAATGAGTTCCACAATTTTATTGCTCTTACAGTGAAAAAATTTTTCCGTTGCACGAGATTAAATCTCCTTTCCTCCAACCTTAAATTGTGACCTCTTGTCACAAACAATTTTCTTGAAATAAACAGAGCTTCTGCCATCTCTGTATATGGGCCTTGAATATATTTATTTAAAGTAATCAGGTCACCTCTCAAGCGCCTCTTTCTAAAGAAAATAGACCCAGTTTGACTAGCCTCTCCTCATATCTTAAATACTCCCAAATCCCTTTCCTCCTCTGTTTGGCTAAGTCTTGTCCCATTTAAATAATATGTTGCCTGCTTATTTTTACTTCCAAAATGTAGAACCTTGCATTTTCCCATATTAAATCTTATTTTCCATTTACCTGCCCATACTTCTAATTTTTGCAGGTCCCCTTGCAATGAAAGTTCATCCTGCTCTGACCTAATGACCTTACTTAAAGGACCAGTCAATACATTAGATTTGCATAATCAACAAATGCATGATAAGAAGACAATGCTATAGCACTTAGTCTGAACTTTAAATGAGAAGTAGGTTTTTGTTAAATAAATTGCAAAGTTATGTCTATTTCCACTCCCCCTGAATTATGTGACAGCCATCAGCCAATTACAAATACTTATACGTATATGCTGTGAATTCTTGCACATGCTCAGTAGGAGTTGGTGACTCAAAAAGTGTAAATATAAAATGACTGTGCACATTTTGTTAATGGAAGTTAATTTGAAAGTTAATTAAAATTGCATCCTGTATTTGAATCTTGAAGTTTAATTTTGACTTGAGTGTCCCTTTAACTTAGTATCATCTGCAAAAATAGAGATGTCGCTATTTAATCCTTGCTCCAAATCATTTATAAAAATATTAAAAAGAACAGGGCCCAGTACAGATCCCTGGGGGACTCCACTGATTACCTTTGTCCAATCTGAGTATGATCCATTACTACTACTCGTTGCTCGCTATCTTTTATCCAGTTATTTATCCATGAGCTAACATTTTCAGCTATTCTCAGTCCCTTAATTTTGTGCATTAATCTCTCATGTGGCACTGTATCAAACGCCTTTGCAAAATCTAAGTATATCACATCAACTGCTTCCCCTTTATCTATATTTTTAACTTACTTCCTCATGGAATCTAATTAGAATATTTTGACATGATCTATTTGTCATAAAACCATGCTGATTAGAACTCATAATCTTGTTTACACAAATATGATCATCAATTTAATCCCTTATAATCCCTTCAAATATCTTCCCCACTATTGATGTCAGACTAACTGGTCTTCCTGGATCATCCCTGCTTCCCTTTTTCAAGAGTGGCACCACATCAGCTTTAATAATACCCATCTTTTATGTTTTTTGTGTATATTCCAGTGTATTATACGTTGTAGGTAGATGGCACGTCTATTGTTAGCCAAATTGAGTAATCCTAGTCCTTCTTGTGTCTTTGGTATGGTCATAATCTTTTTTTTTTTTTTTATTCTGGGATGTTTTTTTTTATTCCAGGTAAAATAACTAAATGCTCTCTGTAGTGTTGGGATATATTTTTCTGGTAATGGTATCGGAATTGTTTGTAGGATGTATAAGATCCTCAGGAAAATATTCATTTCTCTTGTTAAGTGTATCCAGTCCACGGATCATCCATTACTTGTGGGATATATTCCCTTCCCAACAGGAAGTTGCAAGAGGATCACCCACAGCAGAGCTGCTATATAGCTCCTCCCCTCACATGTCATACCCAGTCATTCTCTTGCAACCCTCAACATAGATGGAGGTCCTGAGAGGACTGTGGTGTTTTATACTTAATTTATTTCTTCAATCAAAAGTTTGTTATTTTTAAATGGCACCGGAGTGTGCTGTTTTTTTCTCAGGCAGTATTTGGAAGAAGAATCTGCCTGCGTTTTCTATGATCTTAGCAGAAGTAACTAAGATCCACTGGCTGTTCTCACACATTCTGAGGAGTGGGGTAACTTCAGAAAGGGAATGGCGTGCGGGGTCTCCTGCAACTAAGGTATGTGCAGTAAAATATTTTTCTAAGGAATGGAATTGACTAAGAAAATGCTGCTGATACCGAAGTAATGTAAGTAAAGTCTTAAATGCAGTGAAAGCGACTGGTATCAGGCTTATTAATGTATGTGCAGTAAAATAATTTTCTAAGGAATGGAATTTGACTAAGAAAATGCTGCTAATACTGAAGTAATGTAGTAAAGCCTTAAATGCAGTGGAAGCGACTGGTATCAGGCTTATCAATAGAGATACATACTCTTTAAAAAAGATGTTTTAAAACGTTTGCTGGCATGTTTAATCGTTTTTTAAGGTACTTTGGTGATAAAACTTATTGGGGCATAATTTTTCCACATGACTAACTTAATTTCTGCATAGAAACAGTTAACTGAGGCTTACCACTGTTGTAATAATGAGTGGGAGGGGCCTATTTTAGTGCTTTTTTTGCGCAGTAAAAATTCAGACTCAGTCTTCCTGCTTCTTCCTGCATGATTCAGGACGTCTCTAGAGAGCTCAAGGGACTTCAAAAGTCATTTTTAGGGAGGTAATCAGTCACAGCAGACCTGTGACAGTGTGTTTGACTGTGTTAAAAACGTTTTTTTCTCTATTGATTATCCGGTTTGGGTATTAAGGGGTTAATCATCCATTTGCAAGTGGGTGCAATGCTCTGCTAGCTTAATACATTTACTGTGAAATTTTGGTTGGTATAACTGATTTGGTTCATTGTTATTTCAACTTGAGACAGGTTTTGTGCTTCTTAAAGGCGCAGTAGCGTTTTTTATATTGCTTGTAAACTGATTTTAAAGTGTTTTTCAAGCTTGGTAGTCTCATTGCTAGTCTGTTTAAACATGTCTGACACAGATGAATCTGTTTGTTCATTATGTTTGAAGGCCAGTGTGGAGCCCCATAGGAATATGTGTACTAAATGTATTGATTTCACTTTAAATAATAAAGGTCAGTCTTTATCTATAAAAGAATTATCACCAGACGACGAGGGGGAAGTTATGCCGACTAACTCTCCTCACGTATCAGTACCTTCACCTCCCGCTTAGGGGGCGCGTGCTAATATGGCGCCAAGTACATCAGAGACGCCCATAGCAATTACTTTACAGGACATGGCTACAATCATGAATAATACCCTGTCAGAAGTATTATCTAGATTGCCAGAATTGAGAGGCAAGCGCGATAGCTCTGGGATTAGGAGAGATGCAGAGCTCGCTGGTGCTGTAAGAGCCATGTCTGATACTGCGTCACAGTTTGCAGAACATGAGGACGGAGAGCTTCATTCTGTGGGTGACGGATCTGATCCGGGGAAACCTGATTCAGAGATCTCTAATTTTAAATTTAAGCTTGAGAACCTCCGTGTATTGCTTGGGGAGGTTTTAGCTGCTCTGAATGACTGTAACACAGTTGCAATTCCAGAGAAATTGTGTAGGCTGGATAGATACTATGCGGTACCGGTGTGTACTGACGTTTTTCCTATACCTAAAAGGCTTACAGAAATTATTAGCAAGGAGTGGGATAGACCCGGTGTGCCCTTTTCCCCACCTCCTATATTTAGGAAAATGTTTCCAATAGACGCCACTACACAGGACTTATGGCAGACGGTCCCTAAGGTGGAGGGAGCAGTTTCTACTTTAGCTAAGCGTACCACTATCCCGGTGGAGGATAGTTGTGCTTTTTCGGATCCAATGGATAAAAAATTAGAAGGTTACCTTAAGAAAATGTTTGTTCAACAAGGTTTTATCTTGCAGCCCCTTGCATGCATTGCGCCTGTCACTGCTGCTGCGGCATTCTGGTTTGAGTCTCTGGAAGAGGCCATTCACACAGCTCCATTGGATGAAATTATGGACAAGCTTAAATCACTTAAGCTAGTTAATGCATTTGTTTCTGATGCCATTGTACATTTGACTAAACTAACGGCTAAGAACTCCAGATTTGCCATCCAGGCGCGGAGAGCACTATGGCTTAAATCCTGGTCAGCTGACGTGACTTCTAAATCTAAATTACTTAATATTCCTTTCAAGGGGCAGACCTTATTCGGGCCCGGCTTGAAAGAAATTATTGCTGACATTACTGGAGGTAAGGGTCATACCCTTCCTCAGGACAGGGCCAAATCAAAGGCCAAACAGTCTAATTTTCGTGCCTTTCGAAATTTCAAGGCAGGAGCAGCATCAACTTCCTCCGCTCCAAAATAGGAAGGAACTGTTGCTCGTTACAGACAGGCCTGGAAAACTAACCAGTCATGGAACAAGGGCAAGCAGGCCAGAAAACCTACTACTGCCCCCAAGACAGCATGAAGGAACGGCCCCCTATCCGGAAACGAGGGGCAAACTTTCTCTCTTCGCCCAGGCGTGGGCAAGACATGTCCAGGATCCCTGGGCGTTGGAGATCATATCTCAGGGATATCTTCTGGACTTCAAAGCTTCTCCTCCTCGAGGGAGATTCCATCTATCAAGGTTGTCAGAAAACCAGATAAAGAAAGAGGCATTCCTACGCTGTGTACAAGACCTCCTAGTAATGGGGGTGATCCACCCTGTTCCGCGGACGGAACAAGGGCAGGGATTTTACTCAAATCTGTTTGTGGTTCCCAAGAAAGAGGGAACCTTCAGAACAATCTTGGACCTAAAGATCTTAAACAAATTCCTAAGAGTTCCATCATTCAAAATGGAAACTATTCGAACCATCCTACCCATGATCCAAGAGGGTCAGTACATGACCACAGTGGACTTAAAGGATGCCTACCTTCACATACCGATTCACAAAGATCATTATCGGTACCTGAGATTTGCCTTTCTAGACAGGCATTACCAGTTTGTAGCTCTTCCCTTCGGGTTGGCTACTGCCCCGAGAATTTTTACAAAGGTTCTGGGCTCACTTCTGGCGGTTCTAAGACCGCGAGGCATAGCGGTGGCTCCGTATCTAGACGACATCCTGATACAGGCGTCAAGCTTTCAAATTGCCAAGTCTCATACAGAGATAGTTCTGGCATTTCTGAGGTCGCATGGGTGGAAAGTGAACGTGGAAAAGAGTTCTCTATCACCACTCACAAGAGTCTCCTTCCTAGGGACTCTTATAGATTCTGTAGAGATGAAAATTTACCTGACGGAGTCCAGGTTATCAAAACTTCTAAATGCTTGCCGTGTCCTTCATTCCATTCCACGCCCGTCAGTGGCTCAGTGCATGGAAGTAATCGGCTTAATGGTAGCAGCAATGGACATAGTGCCATTTGCGCGCCTGCATCTCAGACCGCTGCAATTATGCATGCTAAGTCAGTGGAATGGGGATTACTCAGATTTGTCCCCTCTACTAAATCTGGATCAAGAGACCAGAGATTCTCTTCTCTGGTGGCTTTCTCGGGTCCATCTGTCCAAGGGCATGACCTTTCGCAGGCCAGATTGGAAGATTGTAACAACAGATGCCAGCCTTCTAGGTTGGGGCGCAGTCTGGAACTCCCTGAAGGCTCAGGGATCGTGGACTCAGGAGGAGAAACTCCTCCCAATAAATATTCTGGAGTTAAGAGCAATATTCAATGCTCTTCTAGCTTGGCCTCAGCAACACTGAGGTTCATCAGATTTCAGTCGGACAACATCACGACTGTGGCTTACATCAACCATCAAGGGGGAACCAGGAGTTACCTAGCGATGTTAGAAGTCTCAAAGATAATTCGCTGGGCAGTCTCACTCTTGCCACCTGTCAGCGATCCACATCCCAGGCGTGGAGAACTGGGAGGCGGACTTTCTAAGTCGCCAGACTTTTCATCCGGGGGAGTGGGAACTTCATCCGGAGGTGTTCGCTCAACTGATTCATCGTTGGGGCAAACCAGAACTGGATCTCATGGCGTCTCGCCAGAACGCCAAGCTTCCTTGTTACGGATCCAGGTCCAGGGACCCGGGAGCGGCGCTGATAGATGCCCTAGCAGCCCCTTGGGTTTTCAACATGGCTTATGTGTTTCCACCGTTTCCGCTGCTGCCTCGACTGATTGCCAAGATCAAACAGGAGAGAGCATTGGTGATTCTGATAGCGCCTGCGTGGCCACGCAGGACCTGGTATGCAGACCTAGTGGACATGTCGTCCTGTCCACCATGGTCTCTGCCTCTGAGGCAGGACCTTCTAATACAAGGTCCTTTCAACCATCCAAATCTAATTTCACTGAGGCTGACTGCATGGAGATTGAACGCTTGATCCTATCAAAGCGTGGCTTCTCAGAGTCAGTTATTGATACCTTAATACAGGCACGGAAGCCTGTTACCAGAAAAATCTACCATAAGATATGGCGTAAATACTTATATTGGTGCGAATCCAAGAGTTACTCATGGAGTAAGGTTAGGATTCCTAGGATATTGTCCTTTCTACAAGAGGGTTTGGAAAAGGGCTTATCTGCTAGTTCGTTAAAGGGACAGATTTCTGCTCTGTCTATTCTTTTGCACAAGCGTCTGGCAGAAGTTCCAGACGTCCAGGCTTTTTGTCAGGCTTTGGCTAGGATTAAGCCTGTGTTTAAAACTGTTGCTCCTCCGTGGAGCTTAAACTTGGTTCTTAAAGTTCTCCAAGGAGTTCCGTTTGAACCCCTTCATTCCATTGATATTAAGCTTTTATCTTGGAAAGTTCTGTTTTTGATGGCTATTTCCTCGGCTCGAAGAGTCTCTGAGTTATCTGCCTTACATTGTGATTCTCCTTATCTGATTTTCCATTCAGACAAGGTAGTTCTGCGTACTAAACCTGGGTTTTTACCAAAGGTAGTTTCTAACAGGAATATCAATCAAGAGATTGTTGTTCCATCATTGTGCCCTAATCCTTCTTCAAAGAAGGAACGTCTTTTGCATAATCTGGACGTAGTCCGTGCCCTGAAGTTCTATTTACAGGCAACTAAAGATTTTCGTCAAACTTCTTCCCTGTTTGTTGCTTACTCTGGACAGAGGAGAGGTCAAAAAGCTTCGGCAACCTCTCTCTCCTTTTGGCTTCGTAGCATAATACGTTTAGCCTATGAGACTGCTGGACAGCAGCCCCCTGAAAGGATTACAGCTCATTCTACTAGAGCTGTGGCTTCCACCTGGGCCTTTAAGAATGAGGCCTCTGTTGAACAGATTTGCAAGGCTGCGACTTGGTCTTCACTTCACACCTTTTCAAAATTTTACAAATTTTTACAAATTTGACACTTTTGCTTCTTCGGAGGCTGTTTTTGGGAGAAAGGTTCTACAGGCAGTGGTTCCTTCCGTTTAAGTTCCTGCCTTGTCCCTCCCATCATCCGTGTACTTTAGCTTTGGTATTGGTATCCCACAAGTAATGGACTGGATACACTTAACAAGAGAGAACATAATTTATGCTTACCTGATAAATTTATTTCTCTTGTAGTGTATCCAGTCGGAAAACATCACGACTGTGGCTTACATCAACCATCAAGGGGGAACCAGGAGTTACCTAGCGATGTTAGAAGTCTCAAAGATAATTCGCTGGGCAGAGTCGCACTCTTGCCACCTGTCAGCGATCCACATCCCAGGTGTGGAGAACTGGGAGGCGGACTTTCTAAGTCGCCAGACTTTTCATCCGGGGGAGTGGGAACTTCATCCGGAGGTGTTCGCTCAACTGATTCATCGTTGGGGCAAACCAGAACTGGATCTCATGGCGTCTCGCCAGAACGCCAAGCTTCCTCGTTACGGATCCAGGTCCAGGGACCCGGGAGCGGCGCTGATAGATACCCTAGCAGCCCCTTGGGTTTTCAACATGACTTATGTGCTTCCACCGTTTCCGCTGCTGCCGCTGCTTATGTGTTTCCACCGTTTCCGCTGCTGCCTCGATAGTTTAAGGGCCTGACTGTGTTATCTTTAGCCTCCCTCCCTGGAATAAACCCCACTTGCTCTAGATTGATTATATCCGGTAGAACAGTGTTTATTCTATTTGCCAGCATTTTGGCAAACCTATTAATATCCGTATTTAACAAAGATATAGTTCTATAGTTTGAGGTCAGTTCTGGTGTTTTTTTCGGTTTTAGAAGTACGGTGATGTGGGCTTCTAAGGCATTTTTTGAAAAGGGCTGTGATTTGTCAATGTTATTGAAGTAGGCTAACATATGAGTTGCTAGTTGTTCTATATGTATTTTGCAGTATTTATAAGTAAATCCATCAAGCCCTGGTGATTTTTAGGATGAAAGATCTTTTATAACTTTTTAGAGATCTTCCAGGGAAAAGGGTTCGTCCAAATTTTTCCTTTTGGTGAGGACTTAATTTAGGTAAATTTAGTTTTGAGAGGTACTGTTTAATATTCTGGATGTTGTCGCTGCTTTGTTTAATGGAGTCGATTGACCGATGTTATATAAGTTGTGATAATATTTCCGAAATGTTTCAGCTATACTGTGAGATGAGTGTTGTGATTTTCCTTTGCTATCCTTAAAGGGACAGTCTACAATCAAATTTTTGTTTTAAAAGATAGATAATCCCTTTATTACCCATTCCCCAGTTTTGCATAACCAACACATTTATATTAATATACTTTTTACCTCAGTGATTACCTTGTATCTAAGAACCTTCTTCCAGCCCCCTGATCACATGACTGTGACTGTTTATTATCTATTGACTTGCATTTAGTATTGTCTTGTGCTGACTCTTAAATAACTCCCTGTGCCTTAACAGATTGTTATCTATATGACCCACATGAACTTATCAGTCTCTTGTTGTGAAAAGGAATTTAAAAAGCATGTGATAAGAGGCAGCCCTCAAAGGCTTAGACATTAGCATATGAGCCTACCTAGGTTTTGTTTCAAATAAGAATACCAAGAGAACAAAGCAAATTTGATGATAAAAGTACATTGGAAAGTTGATTAAAATTGCAAGTCCTATCTGAATAATGAAAGTTTAATTTTAACTAGACTGTCCCTTTAATATGTAGAATGTATGAATATTTAGATTTTTTCTTGATTTAGCATGCCATTGCTTTACCTGGTTTATTCTGTTCTATATATGCTTGTTTTAGGAACAAGTGATGTTGGTTATGTACTCTATTTAAGGTAGATGCTAGATTGATGTGTTTGGACTGTAATAGTTGTAGTCTATCAATGTTTTTGGGATCTTGTTTATGTAATTTTTTAATTTGTGCTATTTTCGTTATGAGATTAGTGACTTCTCTTTTTAGCTTATTCATGTGGGCTTTTTGAGCTGTTAAAACTCCTCCTATTGTACTGTTATGTGCTTACCAGTTGTTTTGAGGGGAGGTATCGTTTTGATGGTTATGTTGGAAAAATTCCACAATGTTTCCCTGGAGCTTCATTTGAAGTTCAGGGTTCGTTAATATTCATCTATTCTCCATATGAAATTTCTTAGTGGTTTAGAAGGCCATATGAAGGAGCATTTCACTCCTGCGTGGTCTGACCATGTGATTGGGGATATATTTGCTGATCGGAATAAACTCATGCAGGTGATATCTGTGAATAAATAATCTATTCTTTTATATATGTATTTATGTGGGAATGAGTAAAAAGTATAAGCTTTGGTCAATGGATGCAAGGTTCTCCAGATGTCTAGGCATGGGAATTCTTTGAGTATGTGGTTAGACTTTTTTATGCAAGCCAATGCGATAGAAGTTTTACTTGTAGAACAGTCCAACTCTGGGTTTAGGGTTAAATTCAAATCTCCTACTATAATTAGTGTGCCTTTTTGATGTTCTAAGACCAGATTTGAAATAAGTTTGAAAAAAACGTTTTGTGGTTGGTGTATAGATAGAGAGATTATGGTAATTGGTCGACCGTATAGTAGTCCTGTTATGAGTATATATCTCCCTTCTTTATCTCTAATTGTTGATATCTCATGAAAGGGTATATTTGCTTTAATAAGCATTCCTACTCCCTGAATTTTTTTATTTGGGTGCAAGGCATAGAATGTTCTACCATATGTGAAATGTCTTGGGTTCTCTGCCTTTTAAGAAAGTGAGTCTCCTGCTACAATATTATATCTCCTGCCTGTCGTTTAAAATCCGCTATTCCTGTTGTTTCGTTTTCTAGGGGAGTTAAGGCCTTTGGTATTTAGGATCAGGTTTTCTTTTTAGCCTATTGAAATCTAGGCCGTTAGGCGACTTGGACTTTTTCTGACACTCCCCATTTGTCTAAAGTGCATGCATGAGTCATTGCTGGATGTCAATCATCCCATGCCCCCGCACCCGTATGACGCATGCATGGTAGCAACACTATGGAATTTCCCGTTACGTAAGTAACATATTTTAGTCTAGGCTAGGGGATCGCGATTGGAGCAAAACATATGTGTTTCGTTCACAAATTTAAACAATGAATCGTCGGTTTCATTGTTTACATTGTGACGTTTACTTTGGATTAACGCATGCGCAAACGGTATGTGTCGGGAGCGAGCAAAAATAATGACGTAGTGAGCGGGGTTGGACCACTCTTGGCTACAGCTCGATATACAACAGGAAGACGTGGGAGGAGCAATGAACGGTAGACTATGTTTTAGAAATCAGTTGATTATAAATGTTTATTATGGATTTTTTAACAAATAAACATAGCGACTATTGTCTCACATTACTTTTAAACATAAATAACAATAGCATATGCAGCAACTTTACCATCACTTTAATAAAGAGAATACAACGGGGTAAAGTATGTGTTTGCACTAAAGTCTCAGGGAAGAGGTTTTAAATACAGAAATCGGAAACTGCAAACCAGATATTTGAGAAGAAACTAGCTAAGAGTTCTGCACAGCATGTGAAAACCACAAAAGGTTTTTGTTACAGACATCAGTCAATAGTGTGTTTTGCCTAGATTCATTCAAAGTGGCCAAAATGCAAAGTATGTTTTAATGTTCAGAAAGCCATACTTGGCATCCATTTTTATATCCTCATCATTTGATAGCTTGAGTTCTATACTATGTGTGTGTGTATTGTACTCTCTTAGCTAGTTTCTTCTCTAAGATCTGGTTTGCAGTTTCCAGTTTCACTGTTCAGCTTTATTCTCTTTATTTAACCTCAACTGCAAATAATAAAATATAGTATATCTTCTTCTTTTGTGGCTCGGCTTCTCTCTTTCGTCCCCCTTCCATAGACGGGCTGACCTGCATTTGTCCTAGGTGAGATGGCATCTTTTTTCTCTCTTGCGGTTTTGTCCTGTAGCTAAACTCAGCAATATTTACTCACTTTCTTATGAGTTCTCTTTGTTTACTGTTCTATTCATCCTCTTTCAATAGTTTCAGCTTGCCTGCTAACTAACTTGCGTGTAGATAATATTGATACAAACGCACATAAAACCTACTTCTGTGCACTTTAACCGCTGCATCACACTGAATACAGATTAACCCTGTGAACTTGTGTAAGACACAAAAAAGTATCTGTCTTTTTGTGATTTGGATGTTTCCCAACTATGAGAAAAAAGTTGTAATACTTTTGAGGAATATCTCTGCCCACCAATAAAGTTTTGGAATATCTGCTTATTAGCCTTTGAGCAATCAGTCCCTAAAAAAGCATAGTTGCAATTCCCATTAGCTTCAAAAGCAAAATGTATACCTTGAACCTAAAGGGACAGTCTACTTGATTTATTTATTTATTTTATTTATTGAAAAAGATAGATAACGCCTTTACTACCTATTCCCCAACTTTGCATAATCAACATTGTTATAATAAGAACTGAAATAAGGGGGCAGTCTGCAGAAGCATATATTCAAGGTAAATTTAAATTACAGAGGTAAAAAGTATATTAATATAGTCACGTTGGTTATGCAAAACTGGGGAATGGGTAATAAAGGGATTATCTATCTTTTTAAACAATAACATTTTTGGAGTAGACTGTCCCTTTAATACACTTCATAAACTCTAAGTTTACCTGTTTCTAACCCCCTGCAGGCTGCCCCTTATCTCAGTGCCTTTTATTAGCTTTTTAAATTTTAGACAACAGCTAGACAATGCTAGTTTATTTGTGCCATATAGATAACATTGTGCTTACTCCCGTAGAGAATGATAATGGTTATACAGGAACAAGCACGGATTGGAAAAAAATGCACTGAGATAAGGGGCAGTTTGCAGGGGCTTAGATACAGGTAATCAAAGAGGTGAAAATTATATTAATATAAGTGTTTGTAATGCAAAACTGGGGAATGGGTAATACAGGGTTTTTCTATCTTCTTAAACAATAACAATTTTTAAGTAGACTGTCCCTCTACCTTTTTTTTACATGGAAAGAAAATCTATTAAACCATTTAAATAGTGCTTTTTCATATGTGTGAGATATAGATATATATATATATATATATATATATATATATATATATAGATATATATATATATATTTGTCCCTTTACCCTCATGGCTTCAATTATTAACAAAACCGATGCACCACCCGTCAGTGATGATAGTGTCTACTTCTGTAGTCACGCACAGTGCATGTTGGCAGCTGAGAGCACCTCTTGAAGGAAAAGGGAAACAGAAGGAAATCAATGGGTCCAGCAGCCAGAGACCAGACAGACAGGATGGAGAAGACAAACAGTGTGCATGGCAAAGGGGACCGACAGCAAAGCAGGAGAGGAGGCTACAAGTGCAGCTTGTTTGTGGGTGACATAATCAGGCCCTTGCCAGCAATCAGAGGAGGAAGCAGTTGACACAAGTTTAGCCATATGGCAAAAGGCGTCAGACGTTTGTATACCTGGCCACCATGCCATGCTGTATTATTGTACTTTTTAATTTTTTTTTATTGCACACTGGTAGTGCGTACTACATTCTGTACTCTGGGCATATGGCAATCATCCCCTTCCTTTGAATGGGGAGAGAATTTATAGTTCTGGTCAGGTGCAGATTTGGCAAATGTTTGCCCTCTACCTCAGGAGACCGTTTACTGGGAACTGGTGCTTAGCATTTGCTGGGTCTTACATTAAACCATTGGTTTATATTAGGCTGTCCAAGGGTGTGACGTGGCCCTGCAAACATTATTTTGTCTTGTTCCTCTACTTTAGAGAAAAGGCATATGCTCTGTTTACCTTATAACTAGCTGTATTCTCCTCCACTGGCCTTTCTCCCACTTACGCATTTCACAACTTCCCACCCACAGTGCACTTTTCAAATGAAGTTGTCTTGATGATTTATTTGTTTTTTATGACATAATTTTACAACACAATGAATATAGTTTACATTCGTTATTTTCTGCATGATTATAAAATGCTGCAAGTGTCTTGGTTTTAACTAATTTGATATTAACAATTTACTGACATACGTAAACAAAAAGGTATAGTTGGTCTCTTGGTTAACTTTGTATTATATTTTTTTTCTGATGTTGATTCCTCTCTTTTAAAACTGTTATTTTTAGTGTACATAACATTTTTATTATTAATTTAGAATGTTTCTGAATACCATTTTTTTATTATCCATTATTCACAATTTGCTAATGTTAAGAGATGCAATCTTCAATGTGATCAAATGGATTTGCTGTAGAATGCATTATTAAATTACCTTTATTGTAGGTATATGGTAACTGCTTCTGACTAAACAGCTTTTGCTAGGTATATTTTAGTAAAAAATGATTAAGAATACAGCGTTTCTCTTTTCTTTCACACTCGATTTTAGTTCATTCCAGTTTGGTAAACATATTGTAGTTACATAAATTATGTTTTTGCATTGAATTTTTACATCCATATGCTACCCATCAAAATAAACCACAATATTATTTTTACTTCAAAGTTGTGTTAATTTATTTAATACCAGAAGAAACTGGTCTTTTGCTAATCATCTTGCTGCTATTTGTGAATAATATGGTGTATATGGCACCTGTTCTCAGCAAACTCTTCAGTTCCTGTAATTTCCAGTGACATTCCCAAAATGAAAGTAGCATGGACTACTACCATGTTGGTGTAGCCTTTCATTATTTCTTGTTAAGTTCTATTTATTTATTTTTTTATCCATTATATTTTTTTTATAGCAAAACATGTTATGTTTTGTATGTCATTCATTTTACATATTTTATTTTTTCCGTTGTTTTATTTATTTTATTATTATTGTTTCCCCTTTCCTATGTTTTCCCTTTTTTTGCATGTGGATTTCATTTACATCGGTAGGCATGACGGCTTTTCTGATGTCTGCGGCTGGCCTCCCTGTGCGTCCAACTACTGTACCTTCACTCTCCAACCCAACCACGACCAGTAAACCTGATAAAAATCAAAGCTCAGTTAGGAGATTGAGGAAAATGCCAAAGAAAGGTAGTCTGTATACACAATTTATATGGTTCATTTATTTATATTTGGTCTTCAAAATAAGTTCAGAACAATTTAGTATTTTCGTATTACAACAGAAAATTGTAGTGTAATTGCTAATCGTGTCAGTTTGTAAAGTATTATGCTAGGATACATTTGCTCGGAGCACTGATGTGCTGTGTGGTGATACAGAATCTGTAACTTTAGATTCTTTGTGCATATATCTTATACAAAGTACCACATATTATTCTTATAATACTCTTGTTTTAGAAAGTGGATAGATTGGTACTTATTATAAGCAAATTACTCTACTATGGGTTAATATGACGTTAATTCATGGGTCCTTAAATGGTAATGTGACTCTTAAAATTAATTGAATGTTTTAGTAAAATCTTTTTTTTTTCCCCCACTTGAAATGGAGTTGTTGGGTTGATTGCAGGTTACAACAGTCACTGTGTTTTCAATTTATTACTAGTATGAGGTAGTGGAAATGTAAGGTGATGTATTCAAATAAACGTTCATATTTATAATTGACTGTTTTGTTACCACACTTAAATATTATTATATTTTAAAAGTAGTAGAACGTTAGTAAAGGTTTTTTAATACTTGCATCGGGCCTGCCCCTCTAAAAAAAATTGTGGGACAATAGTTATTGTGTGGTTTCAGCACCGCTGGGCAGGAAAAAAGCATCAATAATTTGTTTATTGAAAAAAACTGTTGCACACTTCTAATTCATAATTACGCATGAAAATGTAAGTTTTGAAACTCTTTAGTAATAAATACCTTAAGAGATATGAAACTCCAAACTTGTCTTTCACGATTCATGCAATTTTAAACAACTTTCTAAGTTACTTCTATTATGGGAAAGGAACCAAATTTGATAATATAAGTGAACTGGAAACTATTTTCTTAAATTGTATGCTCTGTCTTAATTTAATATCCCTTTAAATTGAATTTGTTAATGGTAAGTGATTTCTTATTCTCTTAACAGGATTTATAGCCTGCGACTAGTGACCAGCCTTCCAGGCAAAAAAGATGCCAGATTCCATTTATTTGTTTATTTTTAATTAAATGAAAAATGAAATTACAGGGGGGGAATTAAAACTATAACACACCGAGTAGTTAGCTAGGTTAGTGAGAAGCCAGACAAATCATTTTTAGGAGACAACAATGGCATTTTGTGTAGCATTGTCAAATAAATTAGATACCTGAAATAAAATTGTAAAAATTGAGACTTCAACCACATATTTTTTATTATTTTTTTTTTTATTCTGTTAATTGAGCTTAAATGGACTTAAAACATAATGAAAGTTCCAGAAACATGTTTATAGTATATAAAACATAGCTGAGGGACCACTGTGATTGATTCCCTCAACCAAAATTTGCTATGTACATCTCCTGTGTGAAATAAAATTAACTATGGATATGGTTTTGGATTTTGTACTTATGCTACTTACACCTCCACCATTACTCATGAGTCATCGTAATGCTATTCTATGATACCTCAGTATTCTAATTGAATGTTTTAAATAATTTTAAACTTTGTAAATATATTTGCTGAATCTTGGAATACCTATCCCTCACCTTCAGGTTATTGGAATTATGGGCTCATTTAACAAAAATCTCACCAAGAGGTCTCATGGTTTCCTCAGGATACCTGTATTTCACCTTTGGAAGAAGGAAATGATAAAAGCTGTCTATCTATCTGGATCCTGAGATACATTCAAATTAAGTATATAAGGGATATATTTACTGTAATTCCCCACACCCTAGACAGGTTAGTAGCTTATGTCAGTTTAACTGTACCCACATCCTTATTTGCTCATGCAAGCATAGCTTGGTGTGGTAGACAGGGTGGTCTACAGATGTAAGTTATATCTTGGGTCAAGAACAGTTTACTAACCACAAACTTGTTTCCTTCTTAATACAGGGAGAGTCCACAGCTGCATTAATTACTTGTGGGAATACAGAACCTGGCCACCAGGAGGAATCAAAGACACCCCAGCCAAAGGCTTAAATACCTCCCCAGTCATTCTTTGCCTCTCATCACAGGAGGTTGGCAGAGAAGTGTCAGAAGATTTCGGAGTAGTTCCTTAGGAAGGGTATCTGCCCTTCGAGATGGGACTGGAGCTTTAAGTAGTATTGTCAGCCTCTCAATGAGAGCATTGACAAAAGTTAGAGTCTGGAGATGCAGGGAGAGTCTTTCTGCGAATCCATCCAGACTCATATTAACAGCTCCTTTAGCAATCAGCGTTGAGAAGTTTTGCTCCCTACTTTCTTCACTCAAGTCCATGTCAGAAGCTCTGCTGCAATCTATCAAACTTGAAGGATCGTGTTACTGTTCCACGGCATAGATTCCGGTAAGATCGTTTCATTTTTTACACATATTGCAAATGCTAGAAGACAGGGTCACAGTGTGGCTCCTTTTTATCTATATGGAATCAAGGGTTATTATCTCCTGAGGGGTATTATGAACAGTTGGGTTTAATCATATATGCTTTATTTGATTTTATGCTGTTTTATGTGTAAGATGTTTATGGGCTCATAGGCTGAGATGGAACATACAGTTTTCACTTTCACATTCAAGGTTGCACAGCTTAAAACTTGGCACGCTTTTTCTCATAGCAGGGGCGGTCCTGTTTTGCGCACCATGTGATATAAAGGTGACGTTTGTTTTATATAAAATAAAGTTTCTTTTTTCTGTAGTCCACAGCATATCGTACTTTAGCTATGGAGGATTCTGATTCATTAGAGGGTTCTCCCTCTATTTCAAAGAGTAATGCATGTTTATATTGTGAGGGAGCTCTCTAATATTCGCCTTCTCAATTATGTTCCATATGCCTTGATAAGTGGATTATATCAAATAAGGTTTACATGTTTGATACCACTGAGCCGCCCACCTCTGAGGAGTCATCGTCCAGTGAGGTGCACACCCTACATGCATATTTTTATACACATGCAGCTTCCCATTGCACTGCTAATCCTCCATCTGGAGGGGGCCTTTTTTTCACCAGACGTTACTGCACAGTTTCATACAGCGGTGTCTGCGGCCATTATGATAGGTTAAATCTTGCACTTCTGCCCGGGTGGCATCATGTAATTTGTCGGATATATCTGATCAGTATGAACTTTCAGGGTTGGAGTCTGCTGTCTATAATCCTCCGCCTGTGGAGGATCCAGTTTATAGATTTAGGACAGAACGGTTTTGACTACATTAGAGTATTAAGGACAAGTGGGACAGGATAGATTCCTCTTCCCATCGTCTGCCTTTTAAGGATCCCGGTCCCGGGCTCTCTATGAGGGTGGGTTTCTCTCTTTCCCATCCCTACTTGGTTGGTGCTATTTTTACGCTTGCCACATGTAATACTAGCCAGTGTGATGATAGTTTGTCGTTCATAAAGCCGCCTGATATAAGGATGGAAACTCTGTTAAAGAGGATGTTTCAACCTATGGGATATTTGCTTTTTCTGGCGGCGCTTGTCACCACAGTTGCTGGAGCGGCTACCTTTTGGTGTGTCTCCTTTGCGACAATGATCGAGGTGGAGGTTCCCTCTACATTTTTTAGAAATAATTACTGCCTTCTGGGTTACTAATTCTTTTATCTGTACTTTTATTACACAGATTAATTAGCCTATGGCTAAGACTTTTTAGGTTTTCTGTTCAGGCCCGTAAGGCGCTCTGACAGATATAACTTCTAAGTCTAGTCCCTTTCTCTCTCTTTTAAGGGAAAGAGTTTGTTTGACTATATCCACGGTTTCAGGGGCCAAGGGTGCCTTCATACCATAAGATAAGGAGAACAACTCTAAGGGACAAAGTTTGTATTTTCGTTCCTTTAGTTCTGATAAAAGCCCAGCATCAGAGGCCTTTGCTAAGCCAGAGCAAACCAAGAGTTGCATCCAAGCAGAGCAAGAAGCCTGCCGAAACGAAGTGTGCATGAAGGGTTGCCCCCTGGTCCTATTTTGGATCATGTAGGGGCAGACTGTCGCTCTTTCAGAGGCTTGGTTGAGAGACATGCAGGATCCTTGGGTCCTGGAGGTCATAGCTCAGGGTTACAAGATAGGTTTCAAATCTTATACACCCAGGGCCAGATTCATCCTCTCAACCTGTCTTCAAGACAAGTAAAGAGGAAAACCTTTCTGGAGTGTGTAAGGGATCTGTCCTCCTTTGGAGTCTTTGTCCCAGTGCCTATCGCAGAGAGAGGTTTGGGATACTATTCAAACATTTTTGTGGTCCCAAAGAAGGAGGGAACTTTCCATCCAGTTCTGGATCTAAAGTGCTTAAGCAAATTTCTAAATGCCCCCTCGTCAAGATGGAGACAATAAGGGAGGTGATTGGTCTCATGGTGTCCAGTATGGACATCATTCTCATTGCCAGGTTCCATCTCAGGCCGCTGCGACTGTGCATGCTGAGGCAGTGGAACGGTGATTATTTGGATCTGTCTCAACTGATTTCTCTGGACAACCGGTTGAGAGAATTGCTCTCTTGGTGGCTCTGTCCGGATCACCTGTCCCGAGGGACATCCTTTTTATGATCATCCTGGGTGACGGTGACGTCATTTCTTGTGTCTTTGTTGACGGGAATTGTTTTGCGCAAAGTTGCGCATTTCTTTGTTAACTTTGGCGGCAAAAGTTTTTTTCTCTGCATTTGCATCATGTGTTTGCGTCCTCCTTGGCACCAAAAATTTGTTATATTAAGTCTCTCCCTCTTTTGCTCTCTGCTCTCATTTGTTTTTAGAGGGCTATGATGTTTTGCTTTTGATTTCATTTTCGTATAAGAATTTTCTCATAAGCATTTTTTCCCATTCCTGAAACTGCTATGTTGTGGAAATTGGATATTTTGTTTAAATGTTGTTGTTCTCCCCCCCCCCCCACATTTTGCAAGATGTCTCAAACTGATCCTGCCTTTGGTTCCTACAGTAACATCAATCTGCCTGAAACAATTCTACCAAAGCTAAGTGTGTATGTTGTAAATTAGCTGATCTTACTTCAGCTCAAATATGTGGCACTTGTTATAAAAAATTATTACATGCTGATAATGTTTCTATAAGTACAAATACACAGGTAAAGGATACAATTAAATACACAGGTAAAGGATACTATTAAACCTTCACAGTATAATGTGCTTGATATTCCTGTAGATATAAAAGATTATATTGCTGCAGCCATAGAGAAGGCTATAACTGCTATTCCGCCTTCAAATAAAGGTAAAAGGTCTCTCCTAACTTCTCATAAATCTGATGAAGTTTGTATTGATCAGCAGCATACTGAAGTATCTTCTGCTGATGAGGATTTCTCTGGCTCAGAGGATTCTACTTCAGAGACTGAAATTGATAAATCAACTTTTCTTTTTAAGATTGAATATACTTGTTCTTTGTTAAGAAAGTATTGTTTACTTTGGGTATTGCAGAATCTAATCCTCTTGATAACAAGAATAGCAAATGTTTGAATTCTGTTTTTAAGACTACTGAGGTTACTCCTGACGTTTTTCCTAATCCAAATGCTATCTCTTATATGATTAATAAGGAATGGTCTAAGCCTGGTACTTATTTAAATCCTTCTTCTAGGTTTAAAAAATTGTATCCTTTACCTGTGTCCAATTTAGAGCTTTGTGAAAAAGTTCCTAAGGTGGATGGTGCTATTTCTACTCTTGCCAAACGTACTACTATTCTTATGGAAGATAGTACTTATTTTAAGGATCTATTAAATAGGAAGATTAAATCTTATCTTAGGAAGGCATATTTACATACTGGCTATATTCTTTGGCCTGCTATTTCTATGGCTGATGTTGCTGCTGCTTCAACTTTTTGGTTGGACAGTCTAGCACAGCAGTTATCAGATCCTGAATTGTCTAGTATTGTTCTTTTATTTCAAAATGCTAATCATTTCATTTGTGATGCTATATTTGATATTATTAAGATTGATATCAAAGCTATGTCTTTAGCTATTCTAGCTAGAAGAGCTTTATGGCTTAAATCTTGAAATGCTGATATGGTGTCTAAATCTAGATTACTATCTATATCTTTTCAGGGTAATAATTTATTTGGTTCTCAATTGGATTTTATTATCTCCACTATCACTGGGGTTAAGGGAATTTTTCTGCCCCAAGATAAGAAATCTAAGGGTAAATTCAAAGCTCACAATCGTTTTTGTTCCTTTTGTCAGAATAAAGAACAAAAAACCTCTCCTTCCCCTAAGGCCTCTGGTTCCAATTTGAGATCATCTACGAATTGGAATAAATCCAAGCCTTATAAGAAACAAAATGCAGCCTCTAAGACTGCATGAAGATGAGGCCCTCAAACCAGTTCAACTGGTGGGGGCAGATTGAAATTATTTTCAGAGATTTGGGCAGATTCTGTCCAAAATCAGTGGATCCAGGATATTGTTTCTCAGGGGTATCGAATAGGTTTTAGAATAAGACCCCATATGGGAAGATCCTTTCTTTCTCATGTTCCAACAAAGCCTTTGAAGGCTCAGGCTTTTCTGAAGTGTGTTTCAGACCTAGAGCTTTCAGGGGTGATTGTTCCAGTTCCTCTACAGGAACAGGGTTTGGGTTTTTATTCAAATATATTCATTGTCCCAAAGAAGGAAGTTTCATGCAGGCCAATTGTGGATCTGATAACTTTAAATAGTTTTGTAAGAATCCCAACTTTCAAGATGGTGACTATAAGGACTATTCTGCCTTTTGTTCAGCAAAGTCATTTCATGTCCAAAATAGACTTACAGGACGCTTATCTTCACATTCCGATTCATCCAGCTCACTATCAATTTCTGAGATTCTCTTTTCTAGACAAGCATTACCAATTTGTGGCACTTCTGTTTGGCCTAGCGACAGCTCCGAGAATCTTTTCAAAGGTTCTTGGTGCCCTTCTGTCTGTAATCAGAGAGCAGGGTATTGCAGTGTTTCCTTATTTGGACGATATCTTGGTACTAGTTCAATCCTTTCATTTAGCAGAATCTCACACAAAACAACTTGTGTGGTTTCTTCAAAGACATGGTTGGAGGATCAATTTACAAAAGAGTTTCTTGATTCCTGAGACAATGGTCACCTTTTTTAGGTTTCCAGATAGATTCAGTGTCCATGACTCTTTTTCTGACAGACAAAAGACAAATTAAGTTAGTTTTAGCTTGTCTAACCCTTCAGTCTCTATTATTCCCTTCAGTGGCTATGTGCATGGAAATTTTAGGTCTCATGACTGCAGCATTGGATGTGATCCCCTTTGCTCATTTTCATATGAGACCTCTATTGCTTTGCATGTTACACCAATTGTTCAGGGATTATACTCGGATATCACAGTTGATATACTTAAATCCCAACATTCAACACACTCTGACTTGGTGGTTAAACCATCATCTTATTGTTCAAGGGGCCTCCTTTGTTCGTCCTTCCTGGACTGTGATCACAACAGATGCAAGTCTTTCGGGTTGGGCAGCTGTCTGGGGGTCTCTGACAGCACAAGGGGTTTGAGATCCTCAGGATTCCACATCTTGGGTATTATATCCCATACGTCACTAGCTCATGGACTCTTGCCACTTACATGAAAGAAAATATAATTTATGTAAGAACTTACCTGATAAATTCATGTCTTTCATAGTGGCAAGAGTCCACGAGACCCACCCTATTTTTTTTTTGTTGTATAAAGCACATTATTTTTTCCCGTTCCTCTTTTTGTATGCTTTTTACTCCTCCTTTTACACCTAACTTCTTGGCTACATATTAAACTAAGGTATGAATGAGGTAGGAGGTGTATTTATAGGCATTTTGAGGTTTGGGAAACTTTGCCCCTCCTGGTAGGAATGTATATCCCATACATCTCTAGCTCATAGATTCTTGCCACTATGAAAGAAATGAATTTATCAGGTAAGTTCTTACATAAATTATGTTTTTAGCTCTTTCTGTATTATTTCACAGGAAGATTGCTAATCTTACGGATATTCATTGTTTAGTTCAGGTTTTGGTCCAAATAAAACCTATTAGGCCTATTTCTCCTCCTTGGAGTCTTAACCTAGTGTTAAGGGTTTTGCAGGCTCCACCTTTTTAACCTATGTATAAATTGGACATTAAACTACTTTTTGGCCATCTCATCTGCTAGTAGAGTTTCTTAATTGTCTGCTCTCTCCTGTGAGTCTCTTTATTTGATATTCCATCAGGATAAGTCTGTTTTGCGTACTACTTTTACATTTTTTCCTAAAGTTGTTTCCTCACACAATATTAGTGTTCTGATCCAAAAAATGCTTTTGAAATATCTTTGCATTTTTTGGCTGTTGTTAAGAGCATTGGAATATTATGTTAATGCTACTAAAGATTTCAGACACTCTTCTAGTCTGTGTGTTCTTTTTTCTGGCCCTAGAAAAGGTCAGAAGGCCTCTGCTGTTTCTTTAGCATCTTGGTTAAAGTTTTTGATTCACAGAGCTTATGTGGAGGCAGATAAGCCTCCGCCACAGAGAATTACGGCTCATTCTACTTGATCAATTGCCACATCTTGGGCTTTCAAGAATGAGGCTTCAGTTGATCAAATTTGCAAAGCAGCCACTTGGTCTTCTTTGAATACCTTTACTACATTTTACAATGTTGATGTTTTTGCTTCCTCTGAAGCAGCCATTGGTAGAAAGGTCATTCAGTTTGATGATTGTGCCTATATTTTGAGTTTGTCATAAGAGAGATATTTTCTTTTAGATTATGGATTTAATTTCTCAGCTAAAAAAGCTTTTTTTTTTTTTGAAGGCTGAAACGCGTTAACCTTTTTTTGACATACTAGCCCGAGTTACTGTACACATATGGTGAACACATTTCTTTTTTAGCCCTGTTAGCTTTTTTTGTTTTGTGCATCTGTTCGCTTTCTTTTTTACAGGTATCTGCAGGTGTTCCTGGCAACCTCCGGACCCGAAGCACTCTTCACCTTATCCATACATCTGGATTTTCATTGGACACTCATTTAATATTAACACTTATTTGGGACAACTTTTTAAATTTTATATTTTTCTTCTCGGATCTCTTTTTTGGCATATGTACATATATTTTCTTGGTCTTTGTTAAGACCTCAGGGCCCCTTGTGGTCTTTTATGTGTATCTGAGCTCAGATTTTATTTTATTGTTTATCCAATATATTGCTGTATTGCTTATACAGCTTATGTTTTTTAATGTTTGTTTCTTTATGGATTAAATCTGATCTAATTTATATACATTAATCTATTGGCAACTTCTTCATAGCACTTTATCCCTTTGTCCCAAGCACACTTAAAGGGACAGTCTACACCAGAATATTTGTTTTAAAAGATAGATAATCCCTTTATTTCCCATTCCCTAGTTATGCATAACCAACACTGTTATATTAATACACTTATACCTCTGTGATTATCTTGTATCTAAGCCTCTGTAAACTGCCCCCTTATTTCAGATCTTTTGACAGACTTGCATTGTAGCCAATCAGGGCTGGCTCATAGGAACTCCACGTGCGTGAGCACAGTGTTATCTACAGTATATGAAACACATTAACTAACACCCTCTAGTGGTGAAAAACTGTAAAAATGCCCTGAGCTAAGAGGCAGCCTTCAAGGGCTTAGGAATTAGCATATGAACCTCCTAGATTTAGCTTTCACTAAGAATACCAAAAGAACAAAGCAAAATTGGTGATAGAAGAAAATTGTAAAATTGTTTAAAATTGCATGCCCTATTTGAATAATGAAAGTTTGTTTTGAACTAGACTGTCCCTTTTAAGCCTCCACTGTGTGGCTCCTCACCTACATATTGTTATTCTTATGTACACCCCCATACTAGTGCTTTATCCCAGCACCTCATAGCACACTCAAACTACCACTTTGTAGCGTATTTTCGATCCCGTCAGCACATTGAAGTTTATTAACACCCTGTATCGACACACTGGATTCACATTATATGGTTACACTATATGTATACCTGTAATTCTGGTAACACTCTCCTAGTATTTCTTTTTAGCACACTTTAGCCTCTCTTAAGTGGTGCTCCTAAACCCCCCTCTTTCTTCTGTTAAGTGTGATCAGTCCACGGGTCATCATTACTTCTGGGATATTACTCCTCCCCAACAGGAAGTGCAAGAGGATTCACCCAGCAGAGCTGCATATAGCTCCTCCCCTCTACGTCACTCCCAGTCATTCTCTTGCACCCAACGACTAGATAGGATGTGTGAGAGGACTATGGTGATTATACTTAGTTTTATATCTTCAATCAAAAGTTTGTTATTTTAAAATAGCACCGGAGTGTGTTATTATCCCTCTGGCAGAGTTTGAAGAAGAATCTACCAGAGTTTTTGTTATGATTTTAGCCGGAGTAGTTAAGATCATATTGCTGTTTCTCGGCCATCTGAGGAGAGGTAAACTTCAGATCAGGGGACAGCGGGCAGATGAATCTGCATAGAGGTATGTAGCAGTTTTTATTTTCTGACAATGGAATTGATGAGAAAATCCTGCCATACCGATATAATGTCATGTATGTATACTTTACACTTCAGTATTCTGGGGAATGGTACTTCACTAGAATTACACTGTAAGAAATACATAAAGCTGTTTAATAACTAGAGATTATGTTTAACGTTTTTGCTGGAATGTAAAATCGTTTTCATTTACTGAGGTACTGAGTGAATAAATGTTTGGGCACTATTTTTCCACTTGGCAGTTGCTTAATCTGTTTTTCTGACAGTTTCTGTTCTCCCTCACTGCTGTGTGTGAGGGGGAGGGGCCGTTTTTTTGGCGCTTTTACTACGCATCAAATATTTCAGTCAGCAACTCATTGTATTCCCTGCATGATCCGGTTCATCTCTACAGAGCTCAGGGGTCTTCAAAACTTATTTTGAGGGAGGTAATTTCTCTCAGCAGAGCTGTGAGAATTATAGTTTGACTGAGATAAAAAACGTTTATTCTGTAATTTGTTTCCTGCTTTCAGAATTTGTTATCTTTGCTAATGGGATTAAACCTTTGCTAAAGTTGTGTTGTTTACAAGGATTGAGGCTATAACTGTTTCAATTTATTAATTTTCAACTGTCATAGATCTTCTGTGCTTCTTAAAGGCACAGTACGTTTTAATATTATTCTAATTGAATTGTATTTCCAAGTTGCAAGTTTATTTGCTAGTGTGTTAGACATGTCTGATTCAGAGGATGATACCTGTGTCATTTGTTGCAATGCCAAAGTGGAGCCCAATAGAAATTTATGTACTAACTGTATTGATGCTACTTTAAATAAAAGTCAATCTGTACAAATTGAACAAATTTCACCAAACAACGAGGGGAGAGTTATGCCGACTAACTCGCCTCACGTGTCAGTACCTACATCTCCCGCTCAGAGGGAGGTGCGTGATATTGTAGCGCCGAGTATATCTGGGCGGCCATTACAAATCACATTACAGGATATGGCTACTGTTATGACTGAGGTTTTGGCTAAATTACCAGAACTAAGAGGTAAGCGTGATCACTCTGGGGTGAGAACAGAGTGCGCTGATAATATTAGGGCCATGTCAGACACTGCGTCACAGGTGGCAGAACATGAGGACGGAGAACTTCATTCTGTGGGTGACGGTTCTGATCTAAACAGACTGGATTCAGATATTTCAAATTTTAAATTTAAACTGGAAAACCTCCGTGTATTACTAGGGGAGGTGTTAGCGGCTCTGAATGATTGTAACACAGTTGCAATACCAGAGAAAATGTGTAGGTTGGATAAATATTTTGCGGTACCGACGAGTACTGAGGTTTTTCCTATACCTAAGAGACTTACTGAAATTGTTACTAAGGAGTGGGATAGACCCGGTGTGCCGTTCTCACCCCCTCCGATATTTAGAAAAATGTTTCCAATAGACGCCACCACAAGGGACTTATGGCAAACGGTCCCTAAGGTGGAGGGAGCAGTTTCTACCTTAGCTAAGCGTACCACTATCCCGGTGGAGGATAGCTGTGCTTTTTCAGATCCAATGGATAAAAAGTTAGAGGGTTACCTTAAGAAAATGTTTGTTCAACAAGGTTTTATATTGCAACCCCTTGCATGCATTGCGCCGATCACGGCTGCAGCGGCATTCTGGATTGAGTCTCTGGAAGAGAACATTGGTTCAGCTACTCTGGACGACATTACGGACAGGCTTAGAGTCCTTAAACTAGCTAATTCATTCATTTCGGAGGCCGTAGTACATCTTACTAAACTTACGGCGAAGAATTCAGGATTCGCCATTCAGGCACGCAGGGCGCTGTGGCTAAAATCCTGGTCAGCTGATGTTACTTCTAAGTCTAAATTGCTTAATATACCTTTCAAAGGGCAGACCTTATTCGGGCCCGGGTTGAAAGAGATTATCGCTGACATTACAGGAGGTAAAGGCCATGCCCTGCCTCAGGACAAAGCCAAAGCCAAGACTAGACAGTCTAATTTTCGTTCCTTTCGTAATTTCAAAGCTGGAGCAGCATCAACTTCCTCTGCACCAAAACAGGAAGGAGCTGTTGCTCGCTACAGACAAGGCTGGAAACCTAACCAGTCCTGGAACAAGGGCAAGCAGACTAGGAAACCTGCTGCTGCCCCTAAAACAGCATGAATTGAGGGCCCCCGATCCGGGATCGGATCTAGTGGGGGGCAGACTTTCTCTCTTCGCCCAGGCTTGGGCAAGAGATGTTCAGGATCCCTGGGCGCTAGAGATAATATCTCAGGGATACCTTCTGGACTTCAAATACTCTCCTCCAAGAGAGAGATTTCATCTGTCAAGATTGTCAACAATCCAGACAAAGAAAGAGGCGTTTCTACGCTGCGTACAAGAGCTCTTGTTAATGGGAGTAATCCATCCAGTTCCACGATCGGAACAGGGACAGGGGTTTTACTCAAATCTGTTTGTGGTTCCCAAAAAAGAGGGAACTTTCAGACCAATCCTGGACTTAAAGATCCTAAACAAATTCCTAAGAGTTCCATCGTTCAAGATGGAGACTATTCGGACAATTTTACCTATGATCCAAGAGGGTCAGTACATGACCACTGTAGATTTAAAAGATGCTTACCTTCACATACCGATTCACAAAGAGCATTATCGGTACCTAAGGTTTGCCTTCCTAGACAGGCATTACCAGTTTGTGGCTCTTCCATTCGGATTGGCTACAGCTCCAAGAATCTTCACAAAGGTTCTGGGTGCTCTTCTGGCGGTACTAAGACCGCGGGGAATCTCGGTAGCTCCATACCTAGACGACATTCTGATACAAGCTTCAAGCTTTCAAACTGCCAAGTCTCATACAGAGTTAGTGCTGGCATTTCTAAGGTCACATGGATGGAAGGTGAACGAAAAGAAAAGTTCACTCGTTCCACTCACAAGAGTTCCCTTCCTGGGGACTCTTATAGATTCTGTAGAAATGAAGATTTACCTGACAGAGGACAGGCTAACAAGACTTCAAAGTGCTTGCCGCACCCTTCATTCCATTCAACACCCGTCAGTGGCTCAATGCATGGAGGTAATCGGCTTAATGGTAGCGGCAATGGACATAGTACCCTTTGCACGCTTACACCTCAGACCACTGCAACTGTGCATGCTAAGTCAGTGGAATGGGGATTACTCAGACTTATCCCCTTCTCTGAATCTGGATCAAGAGACCAGAAATTCTCTTCTATGGTGGCTTTCTCGGCCACATCTGTCCAGGGGGATGCCATTCAGCAGACCAGACTGGACAATTGTAACAACAGATGCCAGCCTTCTAGGTTGGGGTGCCGTCTGGAATTCTCTGAAGGCTCAGGGACAATGGAGTCAGGAGGAGAGTCTCCTGCCAATAAACATTCTGGAATTGAGAGCAGTTCTCAATGCCCTCCTGGCTTGGCCCCAGTTGACAACTCGGGGGTTCATCAGGTTTCAGTCGGACAACATCACGACTGTAGCTTACATCAACCATCAGGGAGGGACAAGAAGCTCCCTAGCTATGATGGAAGTATCAAAGATAATTCTCTGGGCAGAGTCTCACTCTTGCCACCTGTCAGCAATCCACATCCCGGGAGTGGAGAACTGGGAGGCGGATTTCTTAAGTCGTCAGACTTTTCATCCGGGGGAGTGGGAACTTCATCCGGAGGTCTTTGCCGAAATACTTCAACGTTGGGGCAAACCAGAGATAGATCTCATGGCGTCTCGACAGAACGCCAAGCTTCCTCGTTACGGGTCCAGATCCAGGGATCCAGGAGCAGTCCTGATAGATGCTCTGACAGCACCTTGGGACTTCAGGATGGCTTACGTGTTTCCACCCTTCCCGTTGCTTCCGCGATTGATTGCCAGAATCAAACAAGAGAGAGCATCAGTGATTCTAATAGCACCTGCGTGGCCACGCAGGACTTGGTATGCAGACCTGGTGGACATGTCATCCTGTCCACCTTGGTCTCTACCTCTGAAACAGGACCTTCTGATACAGGGTCCCTTCAAACATCAAAATCTAACTTCTCTGAAGCTGACTGCTTGGAAATTGAACGCTTGATTTTATCAAGACGTGGGTTTTCTGAGTCAGTTATTGATACCTTAATACAGGCTAGGAAACCTGTTACCAGAAAGATTTACCATAAGATATGGCGTAAATACCTATATTGGTGTGAATCCAAAGGTTACTCTTGGAGTAAGGTTAGGATTCCTAGGATATTGTCTTTTCTACAAGAAGGTTTAGAAAAGGGTTTATCTGCTAGTTCATTAAAGGGACAGATCTCAGCTCTGTCCATTCTGTTACACAAACGGCTGTCAGAAGTTCCTGACGTCCAGGCTTTTTGTCAGGCTTTGACCAGGATTAAGCCTGTGTTTAAAACTGTTGCTCCACCATGGAGTTTAAACCTTGTTCTTAATGTTTTACAGGGCGTTCCGTTTGAACCCCTTCATTCCATTGATATAAAGTTGTTATCTTGGAAAGTTCTATTTTTAATGGCTATTTCCTCGGCTCGAAGAGTCTCTGAATTATCAGCCTTACATTGTGATTCTCCTTATTTGATTTTTCATTCGGATAAGGTAGTCCTGCGTACTAAACCTGGGTTCTTACCTAAGGTAGTTACTAACAGGAATATCAATCAAGAGATTGTTGTTCCTTCTTTATGCCCAAATCCTTCTTCAAAGAAGGAACGTCTACTGCACAACCTGGATGTAGTCCGTGCTCTAAAATTTTACTTACAGGCAACTAAGGAATTTCGACAAACGTCTTCTCTGTTTGTCATTTACTCTGGGCAGAGGAGAGGTCAAAAAGCTTCCGCTACCTCTCTTTCTTTTTGGCTTCGTAGCATAATTCGTTTAGCTTATGAGACTGCTGGACAGCAGCCTCCTGAAAGAATTACAGCTCATTCTACTAGAGCTGTGGCTTCCACTTGGGCCTTCAAGAATGAGGCCTCTGTTGAACAGATTTGCAAGGCTGCAACTTGGTCTTCGCTTCATACTTTTTCCAAATTTTACAAATTTGACACTTTTGCTTCATCGGAGGCTATTTTTGGGAGAAAGGTTCTTCAGGCAGTGGTTCCTTCTGTATAAAGAGCCTGCCTATCCCTCCCGTCATCCGTGTACTTTTGCTTTGGTATTGGTATCCCAGAAGTAATGATGACCCGTGGACTGATCACACTTAACAGAAGAAAACATAATTTATGCTTACCTGATAAATTCCTTTCTTCTGTAGTGTGATCAGTCCACGGCCCGCCCTGTTTTTAAGGCAGGTAAATATTTTTTAATTTATACTCCAGTCACCACTTCACCCTTGGCTTTTCCTTTCTCGTTGGTCCTTGGTCGAATGACTGGGAGTGACGTAGAGGGGAGGAGCTATATGCAGCTCTGCTGGGTGAATCCTCTTGCACTTCCTGTTGGGGAGGAGTAATATCCCAGAAGTAATGATGACCCGTGGACTGATCACACTACAGAAGAAAGGAATTTATCAGGTAAGCATAAATTATGTTTTTTCTGTTTACCTAGAACGATCCTGTTAGGTGATCGTTACTCTTTAGTGAGCTTGTGTGCCTTCTCGTTTGGCGCTGACTACTGCATATATTTCTCTCCATCCTTATATTTTTGCCTCATATTTTCTCAAAATTCATAACTTTCCAGCAAATTCTTGGCAAAACAAATACTAACAATAAAGATTAATATTCATGATAAAATGCTATCATCTGCATTGCTCTCAACAAAATAATTTGCCAGCTCTGTGGCATTATGAAGAAGCCAGGTGGGAGCAGTTTAATACTTCGCAATACTATAACATTTTCTTTTATTTATAAATGTTAATTAAAGGGACACAGCCCAAATTTTTTCTTTAATGATTTAGATAGAGCGTGCAATTTTAAGTAACTTTCTAATTTACTCCTTTTATCAAATTGTCTTTGTTCTCTTGCTATTTTTATTTAAAAAGCAGGAATGTAAAGCTTAAGAGCCGGCCTATTTTTGGTCAATAACCTGGGTTATGCTTGCTTATTGGTTTGCTAAATGTAGCCATCAATAAGCAAGCGCTATCCAGGGTGCTGAACCTGAAATGGGCTGGCTCCTAATCTTTAAATTACTGTTTTTTAAATAAAGATAGCAAGAGAACAAAACAAAATTATATTAGGAATAAATTAGAAAGTTGCTTAAAATTGCATGCTCTATCTGAATCACAAAGACAAAAATTGGGTTTAGTATCTCTTTAAGCTATCAAAATTTTAATATAAATGTATTTAATATTTAATATGGTTAACAAACTTTGAAAACACTAAACATTTTAGCCTAATGTTGACTTAAATATTAGCTGAGTGGTCAGCAAAATTAGTAGACTGGTGTGCCCATTAAATTGGAACTAGGAAGAACACTTATGTGTAAGATAAATCAATGGCACAAATCCTCTATTAAATGACTGTGCTATGGTTTACCAAATCAGACTATATAATTTCATACATACAATATAAAATGGCATTTATTTTGGTGATTTGATTAAGGTTTACTATGTCAAAAATATAGTAATATGATTAAAAAAAATCATCACAGCTGCTGTATTGTTAGGAATTTGTTTATGATTATTGATCTTATTGAAGGCTAATTATTATTATTTTCTTTCCAATGGCATAGAGAGTCCACAAATCCATTCTAATTACTAGTGGGAATTCAACTCCTGGCCACCAGGAGGAGGCAAAGAACACCCCAGCAGAGCTATTATGTATCACTCCTACTTCCCTTAACTTAAGCCCCCAGTCATTATTTGCGATGTGGAAGATGTTGTCTGAAGATATTTTATCCTTTAATGGGTACTTTGTCCTGCAAGCAAGGATTGTGGGCTATGCTGTGTCCACGTAATTCTCTTTAATAAGAGTAATGGTGGATTTTAGCAGTTAGAAGGTGGCGAGGTGGTCTTTGCTTAACTTCTAACATCAATGCTACCCCTTTAAAGAAAATCAGGGTTGGTTACTCTGTTTTTCTTTATCTACAGGTCCCTTTCAGAAGTTGATTGCATCTGTCACACCTAAGAAACTATTCCTGTCCTACAGCTGCATCCTCAGGTAAGTGCTTTCTCTTCTAGGTGAGAAGGTTTCAGTGCTATGGGGTTAATACTGAGTTTATTTTCATGGGACAAGTTTATCTCTGATGAGGTGATAATCTAAGGACAGTTTATGTAGGGCACTGTGGCTGCTAGGGGGTTAAAGTAACTGCAGTTCAGTTACTTCTGATGAGGCTGGCTTTGAGAGGTATTAGGAGCAAAGGGTCTCTTATTTTTGCCCTATTATGAGAGGCATATGTTAGGGGTATGTTTATTTCTTCTTTAATATGTGAATTCGTTTATAAGCTGTGTTAAGGTACTGCTTGATTAAACTTTGGCCGCAGCGTAGTTTGCACGCTTTTTCTTGTGGCGCAGTAGAAATACATTCCTTTCAGTTAGTCATGTGACCATACTCCGCTCTTCCGCATCGACTTTCATTTCAGCCGGGTTGAAGAGCGAAGCGTATGTGAAAGTTGTTTTACCGATCTTGCATCAGTTTGTCTATGGATGGCTTCTATCAACTAAGAGTCTAGAGCGGGTCTTGGCAGAATCTATTACTAGTCTATGCTAGTGGGTTTCTCTCTGGTCACCGGTGTGGCAGTTCCTCAGCAGGGCTGGGGTATATTGGTGTTAATAGGATTTATTTAAGCTTATTTTAGAAATATATTAAAGGACTCAAAAAAAATATTTCATACATTTATTTTTGAATAATTTCCTTATTAGGTTATTGCTTCTGGGAATCAATTCAAATTATGGATCCTGATAATAATTTAGCCTTGTCGTTTGACAAGTGTTTATATTGCTTGGAGGCTCAGGTTATTCCTCCTGGTCAGTTTTGCTCCACATGTTTAAACAATATGCTTTTGTCTAAAAATAAGAATTCCCTTTCAGAGCCATCTGTCTCTCAGGTTAATGTTGTCCATGCCATGCCTCAGCTTTCCCCTCAAATGTCCCAAGATTTAGCAGTTTTCACATGAGGTGCCCTGCAGTTCCTCTCAACAAGTTCCTGGGGGTGTTTATTTACCAAGAGATTTTGCTGCGCAAATAACTTATGCAGTTTCTGCAGCTTTGCCAGCCTTACCCATTGCTGGTAAGAGAAAGAGGAAATCTAAAAATATATCTAATACCAAGAATTCTGACTCCGCTAAGACTGCGTTAGTCAGAATCTCTGTTATCTGAGGAGGATCATTCCTCAGTGGCTTCTGAGGGTGAGATTTCTGATTCTGAGACTGCTGTGGCTAGTACAGCAGATCCAGAGGAGGTTCATTTTAGATTTAAGCTGGAGCACCTCCATTTACTCTTGAAGGAGGTCCTAGCTACATTGGAGGACTCTGACTCTACTGTCGCTCACACTCCTAAAAAGTCTAACAAACTCAACAGAGTATTTGATGTCATACCTACATCTGTAGGTATTTCCAGTTCCAGATCATATGTCGGACATTATAGCTCAGTACTGGGAGAAATCAGGGATCCCATTTTCCAGTCCCTGTTTTTAAGAAGATGTTTCCTGTTGCTGATTCTCTGCGTGACTCGTGGCACACCGTGCCTAAGGTAGAGGGAGCTATATCCACTCTAGCCAAGAGAACAACTATCCCCCTTGAGAATAGTTCCTCTTTCAAGGACCCTATGGATAAGAAGCTGGAAGCTTACTTAAGAAAGATGTATATTCATCAGGCTTTACAATGGCAACCAGTTGCAAGTATTGATACGGTTGCAGGTGCGGCCTCTTATTGGTGCGACTCCTTGTCCGACCTAATTTCAGAGGAGACTACCATAGAGGAGATCCAGAATAGGATCAAGGCTCTAAAGCTGGCTAATACTTTTATCTGTGATGCCAGCATGCAAATTGCTGGGAGCCAAAATTTCTAGCATTGTGGTTCTAGCTGGCAGAGCTCTGTAGCTAAAATCTTGGTCTGCGGATGTAACATCCAAGTCCGAACTTCTGTCTTTACCTTTTGAGGGCATGGCTTTATTTAGCCCTGGTCTGGCCGAGATCATTTCTAAAGTTACTGGTGGAAAGGAATCTTTCCTACCTCAAGACAAGAAGGCTAGACCTAAGGGTCGCCAGAATTCTAATTTTCGTTCCTTTCACAACTTAATAAAAGCCTTCCTCCTTTTCTTCCAAGCCGGATCAATCCAGGACTTCATGGAAGTCCAGTCAACCTTAGAATAAGGGGAAACAAGCCAAGAAACATTTCTCTTAGTCTAAGTCAGCATGAAGGGGCCGCCTACGATCCAGCCTTGGATCAAGTAGGGGGCAGGTTTTCCTTCTTTCACAGGCTTGGATCTGCAATGTCCCAGATCCTTTGGCTGTGGAAGTAGTATCCCAGGGATACAGAATAGGGTTCAAGTCTTGTCCCCCCAGGGGCAGATTTATCCTGTCAAGGTTATCTGAAAACCAGGTGAAGAGAGGCCTTCTTAAACTGCGTAAAGGACCTATCTTTCTGGGAGTGATTGTCCCAGTTCCTATGGTGGAACAGGGTCAAGGATTCTTTTCAAACCTTTTTGTGGTTCCCAAAAAGGAAGGAACGTTCCGACCCATATTGGACCTCAAGTGTCTCAACAAATTTCTCAAGGTTCCGTCCTTCAAAATGGAGACTGACTTTACGTTCCATTCTACCCTTGGTTCAGGAGGGTCCGTTTATGACTACCATAGACCTGAAGGACGCATATCTTTATGTTTCTATTCACAGGGAACATCACCAATTCCTGCGGTTTGCCTTTCTAGACACACTTCCAATTTGTTGCCCTTCCCTTCGGCCTTGCCATGGCTCCTCTGATCTTTACAAAGGTCCTAAGGGCCCTTTTGGCTGTGGTCAGATTTTAGAGAATAGCGGTAGCGCCATACCTGGACAACATCTTGGTTCAGGCGCCATCTTTTCATTTAGCAAAATCCCATACAGATTCTCTGTTATCTATTCTTCGTTCCCACTGGTGGAAAGTAAATCTAGAAAAGAGTTCACTGTTGCCAGACACCAGGGTATGCTTTTTGGGAACGATCATAGACTCTCTGTCCATTAAGATTTTTCTGACGGATGTTAGAAAATCCAAAATTCTTGCTTCTTGTCTTAATCTTCAGTCCTCTCTTCGTCCATCAGTGGCTCAGTGTATGGAAGTAATTGGTCTAATGGTTGCTTCCTTTTGCTCATTTCAATCTGAGACCTCTACAGTTATGCATGCTCAGACAATGGAATGGAGACCATTAAGATCTCTCTCAGAGGATAATTCTAGACTACGAGAGACTCTCTATCCTGGTGGATCTCTCAGGACCATCTGTCTCAGGGAACATGCTTACTGAGACCATCCTGTATGTTTGTGACCAAAGATGATAGCCTGTCGGGCTGGGGAGCAGTTTGGGGTTCCTTAAAGGCTCAGTGTTTTGACTCAAGAGGAGTCTTCTCTCCTAATAAATATTCTAGAGTTGAGAGAAATCTTCAATGCCCTAACTGCATTGCCTCAATTGTGTTTGGTCCGGTTTATCAGATTCCAGTCAGATAATATCACCATGGTGGCGTATATCAACTACCAGGGAGTGACTTGGAGTTCCTTGGCTATAAAGGAGGTGACTCGCATTCTCCAGTGGGCGGAGTCTCATGATTGTCTCATCTCTGCCATCCACATCCCAGGGGTGGATAACTGGGAAGTGGATTTTCTGAGCAGGTAGACCTTTCACCTCGGGGAGTGTGCTCTCCATCCGGAAGTATTCACAATAATAACCCTCAGGTGGGGGTTTCCAGAGTTGGATCTGATGGCATTTCATCTGAACGCCAAACTTCCAAGGTACGGGTCAAGATCAAGGGGTCCACAAGCAGCTCTGATTGACACTCTGGCGGTTCTGTGGGACTTCTTTCTTGCTTACCTGTTTCCTCCATTTGTTCTCCTTCCTCGAGTAATTGCTCATATCAAACAGGAAAGGCCGTCAGTGATTCTAATCGCCCCTGCCTGGCCTCGCAGGATTTGTTTCGCAGATCTGGTGAAGATGTCATCTCTTTACCCTTGGAGGTTGCCTTTGATGAAGGACCTTCTATTTTAGGGTCCCTTCCTCCACCCAAATCTAGATTCTCTGAAGCTGACTGCTTGGAGATTGAACGTCTAGTCTTGGCTAGGCGTGGTTTTTCTGAGAAGGTCATTGCTACCATGCTTCAAGCTTGTAAACCTGTTACTCGCAAGATTTACCATAAGGTATGGTGTAAATATTTTTATTGGTGCAAATTGAAGGGTTTCTCTTGGAGTCAGGTGAGGGTTCACCGCATTTTGTCTTTTTTTCAATATGGCCTGGAGAAAAGTTTGTCAGTCAGTACTCTAAAGGGTCAGATTTCTGCACTGTCTATTCTTTTGCACAAATGTGTTTTGCACGCTCCGTTTGAGCCTGTGCATTTGGTTGATATTAAGTTGTTATCTTGGAAAGTTTTATTTCTCCTTGCTATTTCTTCTGCTCGCAGAGTTTCCGAGCTTTCGACTCTGCAGTGTGATTTCCCTTACCTTATTTTTCATACTGATAAGTCGGTTCTTCGTACTAAGTTGGGATTTCTTCCCAAAGTAGTATCGGATCGCAACATCAATCAGGAAATTGTTGTTCCTTCATTTTGTCCTAATCCTTCTTATCAGAAGGAACGCCTGTTGCATAACCTAGATGTTGTGCATGCTCTAAAATTTTATGTCCAAGCAACTAAATATTTTCGGCAATCTACTGCCCTGATCGTTGTCTTCTCTGGTAAGCGTAAGGGTCAGAAGGTCACTTCTTCTACTCTTTCTCTCTGGTTGAGAAGTGTTATATGCCCCATGGCAGAACATGCTGCGATCTGCGATGTTATCGCAGAAATTCAGCATGTCTGCAGAAAGAACGGATACATGCAGTGTTCCCGCTAAGACAATGCATAATTGGCACATAAAAAAAAAAAACTTAGATTTTTAATAGACCCGCCATTTTATTCTCCTTCCCTGTGCATCGGCTTGTCTAATATTCTAGCGCACTACTAAAACATGCAGATTGAATAGTAAGTATGTTGTCCTAAACCTCGTGATGTCTATTCCAATATTTATTGCTCGGTTAAATCCGCTATTGCAGAGAGCGCAACATTTAAGCTGGTATATGAAGGACTGGTGGCAGATAAAGGAGGAGTTCCAGTTACTGGGCAGATGACTGTGAGAAAATCATTATAGGTGAATCTTTATGATTTTATACTGCATGCACTGCATATTCTTTAATCAGCCGGGTATACAAAGTACGCATGGTGCTTAAGAAAATAACAAAAAAACTGCATTTATAATAAGGCTCGTATGGGCAGTTAAGTCGGCGCCCCCAGCTCCAGCATGAAAAATATTGACTTTGTACACCCCATAGTGTTTACACAGAGCACACTGTTAGGTACCTGCAATAGTTCACTAGTAAGTATCCCAAAAGCATTGTTAACCGGGTCAGCACTTTGACATTCTGCACAGGGACACGTTGACAACTCCAGCTCTGCACTTAAACTAAATGTTTTAAGTTATTTATTAGGCTATAATAGCAATACCAGCTCTGGGCCCCTTACCTGGATATTAGTACCTGAAATTACTTTGGTCATTAGGACATTCTGTACATATACAATTTGATGCCAATCTGATGTGTTTATATTATCATATGTGTGAGCATGGTATGATTGCTCATATAATTAGTTGATAGGGCTACTATGTTTTTTTTAGACATTAATTGCCTTCTTCTACTACATGTGTGTTGTCACTTTATGAATGTCATGTTGCTGGGGATTAGCTTCCTAGTTTATATATATATATACACACAGTATATATCCTAAAGTGCACACTAACATTTTGCAGAAGAGGTAGGCCTATCTTAGTACTTGAGTGGAATGGGTGTACTGTGTATAAGACTGCTGAATACTGAGATTTTAATATATACATTTCTCCGTTAGTGTCAGGGATTTCCATGTATACACACAGCATTATTAAAATATTAAAACATTTCAGAAATATACTTAAATGGAATTTTCAGTTGAGTAGCTATGTAGTTATATTGTCTTTTTATCTCTCATTTTAAAATCTTTTTTCCCCCTGAACTTTGTGCATCCTTTTTTGTCAGATATACACAGTAGATGTGTGTGTGCGAGAGTGTGTGTGACTCTGAGCATGGGTATATGATAGTGTGTGCCTGTGAGACTGTGTGTATGTGAGACAGTATGTGTGAATGAATTTCTATGAGTGTATGTTTTTTTTTTTGTGTATAATAGTGCACACCTATTTTAGTCACTTGGCCAAAAATTGCGCAGGTGAAGATTTTTGAGCACAGTGCTCAACAAAAATTAGAGGGAACATCGGCACATGCAGGACCTTAGCAGCACTGTGCTCTGGTTGCCCTGTGTAAGTTTTCCTTTAAGGGATACTAAACCCAAATGTTTAGAGCAGCAATTTTAAGTAACTTTCTAATGTACTCCTGCTATCCTTTTTGCTTCGTTCTCTTGAAAAGGCAGGAATGAAAGTTTAGGAGCAGGCCCATTTTTGGTTCAGAATAGTGCTTGCTGATTGGTGGTCACATTTAGCCACCAATCAGTAAGCGCTACCCAGATGCTGAACCTAAAATGGTCCGTCTCCTAAACCTTCAATCCTGCCTTTCAAATAAAGATACCAAAAGAACAAAGATAACTTGATAATAGGAGTAAATTAGAAAGTTGCTTAAAATTGCTGCTCTATCCGAATCCTGAAAGGAAATGTGGGTTTAGTATCCCTTTAGCACAGTGCAGCCAGAGAGAAGCACTGTTTGAAGAGAACAGTTAAATACAGAGCAGCACTGCAAAGCAACAGCGCATTGATTACTGGCTTCTATGGATTTTTTCAACCACACCCCCTTCCCTTTCACAGTCTGCAAAGCTGTGTCTCCTGAATGTAAGATGTTCTTGTGAGCATTACACCTTCTTTATTACTATATTTTCACCTTATGTGATGTTAGACCAAGAGCAAAGTAAAAAAACATTTTTAAAACTTACAATATTTTTTTTTCTCTGCAGCTAATTTGCAATGCAATTTTTAATTAATTTAAAAGTTGCCATATTCTCCATTCAATCAACACATTGCAATTGAGTTGGTGCTTTAGTTTAAATTCCTAATGTTAAAATTCCATTTCATTTTAAAATGACCTGCAGAAACTTTTTCACTAAAACAAAATCTCATCGCAGAAAGTGAAAACAAATTCTGCCTCTGGGGTTACAGTATAGGGTTTGCTTATGAGACAGCTGGACAACAGCCTCCTGAGAGAATTATGGCTCATTCCACTAGGGCTGTCTCTTCTTCCTGGGCCTTCAAAAATTAAGCTTCTGTGGAGCAAATCTGCAAGGCAGCCACACTTAGTCATCGTTGCATACCTTTTCCAAATTCTACAAATTTGATACTTTTGCCTCAGCTGGGGCTTCTTTTGGGAGGAAAGTTCTTCAAGTGGTGGTGCCTTCTGTTTAGTTCCGCCTGTCTTGTTCTCCCGCCCTTCCATTCTGTGTCCTATAGCTTGGATATTGGTTCCCACTAGTAATTAGAATGGATTTGTGGACTCTCCATGCCATTGGAAAAAATAATAATTTATGCTTACCAGATAAATTATTTTCTTTCCTGGCATGGAGAGTCCATGACCCCCCCCCCCCTTAATTTGAGTTAAGATGGCTTTTTTTTTTTATAAACCTCTATATACTTGTGTCATCTTCTCTTTCCCTATTCCTTCGGCTGAATGACTGGGGGCTTATGGGAAGTAGGAGTGATACTTAACAGCTCTGCTGGGTGTTCTTTGCCTCCTCTTGGTGGCCAGGAGATGAATTCCCACTAGTAATTAGAATGGATTTGTGGACTCTCCATGCCAGGAAAGAAAATAATTTATCAGGTAAGCATAAAATTTGTTATTATAAGTGTAAGTGTGCACATTGTCCTTTCAAACATAATTATTCTGTTTGGTAATGCTTTGCTGGTGCCTGTCTGATGACTACTGATTCATCAATATAATGAGAATTTTTCCTTAAAGGGACATAATACCCATATGCTAAATCACTTGAAAGTGATGCAGTAGAAATGTAAAACGTAGAAAAGAAAATACCTGACAAAGGAAGATTTTTTTTACCTCAAAATTTCTTCAGCTCACAATATTAAGTGCTCAGTTGACAGTTATTCTTCAGCTAATGTCCAGCTGCAGATTGAGAAAAAAATAATATCCAATCAGCATCACCAGTGCTGAGGTCATGCTTTGCTTTAATGTGATCTCCTGAGATTTCACAGTAAACTTCCTTAAACTGAGTAGGGAAATAACATGACTGTGCCTCACGCTCCCATGCAAGTCCAGGGACTAGCATCTTGATTGGCTGCTTAAAGTCCCATTACACTGGGATGTGGTTACTTAGGAAATTTTGAGGTTAAATATCCAGTTCTGTTTAACTTATATGCATCAAGGTATTGCAGGATGCTGCTCTGTTGAGGTTGAAGAATTTATTTTGTGCCAATGAAGAAAGAACTTTGGCCCCTCTCAGTACAGCAAGGGTCAAGCCACCTCCCGATCTCTGTTATAGGGATAATAAACCCCAAAAAATTCTTTCATGATTCAGATAGAGCATGCAATTTCTTTCATGTAATTGGCAAGAGTCCATGAGCTAGTGATGTATAGGATATACAATCCTACTAGGAGGGGCAAAGTTTCCCAAACCTCAAAATGCCTATAAATACACCCCTCACCACACCCACAATTCAGTTTGACAAACTTTGCCTCCTATGGAGGTGGTGAAGTAAGTTTGTGCTTGATTTTTATGATTTCTTCTGTGATAAGCGCTTCTAAGCATTCTGAAGCCCAATTCCTCTCAGAGTACAGTGTTTGTCAGAGGGATGTGAATAGAGTATCGCCTGTTTGATTTTATGGTTTTCCTTGCTGGAAATCTTTTCAGATCGACGATATACTCTTATATACTATTACCTCTGCTGATAGCTTTCAGTACTGGCTAGGCTATTTGCTATATGTGGATGGGTGTCTTTCAGTAAGTATGTATCATTATTTTAAGACACTCTCAGCTATGGTTTGGCGCTTTATGTATTCTATAAAGTTTTAAATATATGTATTTTACTTATATTTGCCATGAGTCAGGTCTATGTGTATTTCCCTTTGCAGTCCAGCAGTTTTGTTATGGGAATCATGTTTAGGAAGCTTGTCTTACCTGGGGTATATTCTTTTTTTCAATTGACTTTTTTTTTTTTCTTGGAAAACTTGCCGGCAAATTAGGCTCGCAAGGGCGCAAAATGCTGTTATTTATTGTGTCATTCTTGGCGCGAGAATTTTTTGGGCATAAATGTGCGTCTGTCATGACGCAAGTTTATTTTCTGCGTCTTAGTTGAAGCTAGGTTGTTTGGCGCAAAATTGTGTTTCTTATGACGCGAGTTGCGTCATTTCCAGGTGTTTCTCAACTTCCTTTTGAGTTGTGCGTCATACTTGGCGTCAACAAATTTAGTTTTATTTTACCTCACTTCCTATATGCTCCTTGCCTTTTTTTTTTGCTCAGAGGGCTATGCTATTTGCTTTTTTTTGCCAATTTTAGCATTTGCATTTTTTCCCATTCCTGAAACTGCTATATGTGGAAATAAGATATTTCTGTTCAATGTTATTTTTCTTTTTTTACATTTTACAAGATGTCTCAATTTGATCCTGTCTCAGAAGCTGCTGTAGGAACCATGCTGCCTGAACTTAGTTCTACCAAAGCTAAGTGTATCTGTTGTAAGCTAGTGGAGATCATATTTCCAGCTGTAGTATGTAGCATGATAAGCTTTTGAATGCAGAAAATGTTTCTATTAGTGCTAGTACAGTATCTGTTGTTCCTTCAACATCTAAAGTACATGATATCCCTGTTGATATGAAAACTGATATTGCTGATGCGATACAGAAGGCTATGGCTGCTATACCGCCTTCAAATAAATGTAAAAGGTCTTTTAAAACGTCTCATAATACTGATGAAATTTGTAATGACTGCAACATACTGATATATCCTCCTCTGATGAGGATCTCTACTTCAGATATTGACACTGATAAATCATCTTATCGTTTTTAGATTGAGTATATTTGTTCTTTGTTAAAAGAAGTGTTAATAACTTTGGATATTGAAGAGTCTGATCCTCTTGATAATAAATCCAGTAAACGTTTAAATTCTGTTTATAAACCTCCTGTGACTACTCCTGAAGTTTTTCCTGTTCCTGATGTTATTTCTGATGTGATTGCTAAGGAATGTTCTAAGCCTGGTACTTCTTTTGTTCCTTCTTCAAGGTTTAAAAAGTTGTATCCTTTGCCAGTGGCGAAATTAGAGTTTTGGGGAAAAGTCCCTAAGGTTGATGGGGCTATTTCTACTCTTGCTAAACGTACTACTATTCCTATGGAAGATAGTACCTCTTTTAAGGATCCTTTAGATAGGAAGATTGAATCTTATCTAAGGAAAGCTTATTTGCATTCTGGCTATATGCTCAGACCTGCCATTCCTATGGCTGATATTGCGGCTGCATCAACTTTTTGGTTGGATAGCTTAGCACAACGGGAAAAAGACTCTGATTTGCATAGCATTGTTTGTTTGCTTCAACATGCTAATAATTTTATCTGTGATGCTATTTTTGATATCATCAAGATTAATGTTAAATCTATGTCTGGCTATTTATTTTAGCAAGAAGAGCTGTATGGCTCAAATCATGGAATGCTGACATGGTATCTAAATCTAGGTTACTATCTCTTTCATTCCAGGGTAATAATTTGTTTGGTTCCCAGTTGGATTTAATTATTTTCACTATTACCGGGGTTTAAGGGAGTTTTTTTGCCTCAAGATAAAAAGTCTAAAGCTTCTAATCGTTTTCGTTCCTTTAGTCAGTATAGAGAACAGAAAATCACTCCTTCCCCTAAAGACTGGCTCCAATTGGAAGCCATCCTTGAGTTGGAATAAATCCAAGCCTTACAAGAAACCAAAGCCAGCCCACAAGACTGCATGAAGGTGCGGCCCTCGATCCAGTTCTGCTGGTGGGGGGCAGATTGAAATTATTTACAGACATTTGGGCAGGTTCCATTCAGAATCATTGGATTCAGAATATTGTCTCCCAGGGGTATCGAATAGGTTTCAGAATAAGACCTCCTGTGAGAAGATTTTTTTCTCTCTCACGTCCCAACAAATCCTGTGAAAGCTCAGGCTTTTCTGAAATTCTGGAACAGGGACTAGGTTTTTATTCAAATCTTTTCATTGTCCTGAAGAAGGAAAATTATTTCAGACCAGTTCTGGATCTGAATTTTTTAATTCATTTTGTAAGAGTCCCAACTTTCAAGATGGTGAATATAAGGACTATTCTGCCTTTTGTTCAACAAGGTCATTACATGTCCTCAATAGACTTACAGACTGCGTATCTTCATATTCCGATTCATCCAGACCACTATAGGTTTCTGAAATTCTCTTTTCTAGACAAGCATTACCAGTTTGTTGCTCTTCCATTTGGCCTAGCAACACCTCCAAGAATCTTTTTTGAAGGTTCTTGGTGCCCTTCTATCTGTAATCAGAGAGCAAGGTATTGCAGTGTTTCCTTATTTGGACGATATCTTGGTATTGGCTCAATCTTTTCATTTAGCAGAATCTCACACGAATCAACTTGTGCTGTTTCTTCAAAGACATGGTTGGAGGATCAATTTACCAAAGAGTTCCTTGATTCCTTAGACAAGGGTCACCTTTTTAGGTTTCCAGATAGATTCAGTGTCCATGACTTTGTCTTTAACAGACAATAGACAAATGAAATTGGTTTCTGCATGTCGAAACCTTCAGTCTCGATCATTCCCTTCAGTGGCTATGTGCATGGAAGTTTTAGGTCTCATGACTGCAGCATTGGACGCGATCCCCTTTGCTCATTTTCATATGAAACCTTTGCAGCTTTGCATGCTGAATCAATGGTGCAGGGATTATACTCGGATATCGCAGTTCATATACTTAAATCCCAACATTCAACTCTCTCTGTCCTGGTGGTTACTCCATCATTGGTTTATTCAAGGGGCCTCTTTTGTTTGTCCTGCCTGAACTGTGATTTCAACAGATGTAAGTCTCACAGGTTGGGGAGCTGTCTGGGAGTGTCTGACAGCACATGGAGTTTGGTAACCTCACCTTTTGAGGATTCCAATCAATGTTTTAGAACTCCGTGCTATATTCAGGGCTCTTCAGGCTTGGCCGCTATTAAAGAGAGAATTATTCATTCATTTTCAGACAGACAATATCACAACTGTGGCAAATGTCAATCATCAAGGGGGGGGACTCACAGTCCTTTAGCGATGAAAGAAGTTTCTTGGATACTTTCTTGGGAGGAATCCAACTCCTGTCTAATTTCTGCGATACATATCCCAGGTGTAGACGATTAGGAAGCAAATTATCTCAGTCATCAGTCTTTACATCCAGGGGAGTGGTCTCTCCATCCAGATGTATTTTGTCAGATTGTACATATGTGGGGTCTCCCAGAAATAGATCTGATGGCTTCCCATCTAAACAAGAAGCTTCCCAGGTACCTTTCCAGGTCCAGGGATTCTCAGGCGGAGATGGATGCGTTAGCAGTTCCTTGGTTTTACCAACCTGCCTAAATTTTATCCGCCTCTAGTTCTTCTTCCGAGGGTGATCTCCAAGATCATATTGGAACAATTGCATGTGTTTCTGATAGCAACAGCATGGCCTCACAGATTTTGGTATGTGGATCTTGTCCGGATGTCCAGTTGCCAGCCTTGGCCACTTCCTTTAAGGCCAGACCTTCTGTCTCAAGGGCCATTTTTCCATCAGGATCTCAAATCGCTTAATTTGAAATTGAACGGAATGGAAATTGAACGCTTAGTACTTAGTTGTAGAGGTTTCTCTGACTCGGTGATTAATACTATGTTACAGGCTTGTAAGTCTGTTTCAAGGAAGATTTATTATCGGGTTTGGAAAACCTATATTTCATGGTGTTTTCTCATAAATTCTCTTGGCATTCTTTTAGGATTCCTAGAATTTTACAGTTTCTTCAGGATGGTTTGGATAAAGGTTTGTCTGCAAGTACCTTGAAGGGACAAATCTCTGCTCTTTCTGTTTTATTTCATAGAAAGATTGCTAAACTTCCTGATATTCACTGTTTTGTTCAGGCTTTGATTCTTATCAAGCCTGTTGTTAAATCAATTTCTCCTCCTTGGAGTCTTAAAGGGCCATAATACCCAAGTGTTTAAATACTTGAAAGTAATGCAGCATAGCTGTAAAAAGCTGACTAGAAAATATCTCCTGAACATCTCTATGTAAAAAAGAAAGATATTTTACCTCAAAAGTTCCTCAGTAGCCACCTCCCATTGTAAAGGATTTCTAAGCAGCATTTTAGTGTGTCTGTCCTGGGACAGCTTAGGGGATGATCCTCGTGAACTCTCATATTATTTCACCAATCAGGTAAAGGAAGCTTACTATGAAATCTCATGAGAGTTAAGTCAAATCTCATGAGATCACAGTAAGAGTTCATGACCTCAGCACTGCTGATGCTGATTGGCTGCTGTTCATTTCTTCTTTTTTTATTTTTACCTGCAGCTGGGAGCAGCTGAGTAACTTTTTACAAAGAACTTACTCTGCTGAGCTGAGGAGATTGTGAGGTAAAATATCTTCCTTTTTTATATAGAGATGATCAGGTGATATTTTCCTGTCAGCTTTTTACAGTTATACTGCATCAGTTTCAAGTGATTTAGCATATGAGTATTATGTCCCTTTAATTTGGTTTTGAAGGCTTTGCAGGCTCCACCTTTTGAGCCTATGCATTCTTTGGATATTAAAATACTTTCTTGGAAAGTGTTGTTCCTTTTGGCTATCTCTTCTGCTAGAAGAGTTTCTTAATTGTCTGCTCTCTCTTGTTAGTCTCCTTTTCTGATTTTCCATCAGGATAAGGCTGTTTTGCGGACTTTATTTAAATTTTTACCTAAAGTTGTGAATTCTAACAACATTAGTAGGGAAATTGTTGTTCCTTCCTTGTGTCCTAATCCCAAGAATACTCTTGAAAGATCGTTACATTCTTTGGATGTTGTAAAAGCTTTGAAATATTATGTGGAAGCTACTAAAGATTTCAGGAAGACTTCTAGTCTATTTGTTGTTTTTTCTGGTCCTAGGAAAGGTCAGAAAGCCTCTGCCATTTCTTTGGCATCTTGGTTAATGCTTATGATTCACAGGGCTTATTTAGAGGCAGGACAGTCTCCGCCTCAGAGAATTGCAGCTCATTCTACTAGATCAGTCGCCACTTCTTGGGTTTTTAAGAATGAAGCTTTGTTTGATCAGATTTGCAAAGCATCAACTTAGTCTTCTTTGCATACATTTACTAAATTTTACCATTTTGATGTATTTGCTTCTTCTGAAGCAGTCTTTGGTAGAAAAGTTCTTCAGGCAGCTGTTTGATTCTTCTGCTTATGATTTAATTTTTTTTCTTGAATTTTTTGTGAAATTTATAAGAAAGACTTATTTTTTTGTGGATTTATTTTTTTCAGTGGAAATAGCTGTTTTTATTTTATCCCTTCCTCTCTAGTGACTCTTCTGTGGTCTTCCACATCTTGGGTATTTATATCCCATACGTCACTAGCTCATGGACCTCTTGCCAATTTCATGAAAGAAAACATAATTTATGTAAGAACTTACCTGATAAATTAATTTCTTTCATATTGGCAAGAGTCCATGAGGCCCACCCTTTTTTATGGTGGTTATGATTTTTGTATAAAAAGCACAATTTTATTTACAGTTCCTCTTTTTGTATGCTTTTTTACTCCTTATTATATCACCCCACTACTTGGCTATTCATTAAACTGAATTGTGGGTGTGGTGAGGGTGTATTTATAGGCATTTTGAAGTTTGGGAAACGTTGCCCCTCCTGGTAGGGTTGTATATCCCATACGTCACTAGCTCCTGGACTCTTGCCAATATGAAAGAAATGAATTTATCAGGTAAGTTCTTACATAAATTATGTTTTTAAACAACTTTCTAATTTAACACCAAAAATACAGAGGTGCACACGGGAAAAAGTGCAATAATAGACAGTGATTGCAGTAATTAAGAAATGTGTATCACTACATAAAAAAGTTAATATGCATAGATATTATTAGTCTTGAGTTATTAACATACAAACCAGAAAAGATAGTCCAAGTATTATTGAGAGTTCATTTGTCAGTACTGGTACTGCATACGTGTCTCCAGGAGTATGGGTAATTCACATACATGTGATGTCACAGCTTCTTTAAGCTTTGATAGCTCTCCCTTTTGGAATCGCAGGTGCAGCGCCCTTAATCTCCAAATACTTAAGGAGTACTTAGCCAAAATGAGGAACATAAGAACAGAGAAGCGCATCCTCGATTCAAGGTAAAACAGATATCATTTTATTTAAGCACATTACTATATCTACTTACTAGAAGCAAGAAGTAAAAACGTCTTAAACAAATATAATTCGTGAAAAATATAAGCTGTGAATACAGCATGAGAGCATACTCAAATTGATCAAGACTGTGTCTGCCTTCAATCAAGCGCTCCTGTCTCTGCACACCTGTCTCCCCCTCCCAGAACTGAACCAGCCTTTCTCTAGCTGAAGTGTGAAAAGAGGATTCTACAGAATTGCTGCACTTTCTACAACAGCATAACTGGGTAGGTCATAGGGGGCGGGCGTACAGCTGATTGCCAGGAAAGCTGGACGGAGCCGCACACAAACTATATTTGTTTTAAGGCTTTTTTACTTCTTGTTTCTGGTAAGTACATATGGTAATGTGCTTAAATAAAATTTGTATCTGTTTTACCTAGATAACTTTCTAATTTACTCCTATTATCATTTTTTCTTCTTTCTCTTGCTATCTTTTAAAAAGCAGCAATGTAAGGTTATTAGCTGGACCATTTTTGGTTCATCACCTGGGTAGTGCTTGCTGATTGGTTTGCTACATTTAGCCACCAATCAGGAAGTGCTACTCAGGTGCTGAACCAAAAATGGGCCGACTCTTAAACTTTTATTCCTGCTTTTTAGAATGAAGAACATTTGATAATAGGAGTAAATTAGAAAGTTGCTTAACATTGCCTGCTCTATCTGAATTATGACATAAAAATTTTGGGTTTAGTGTCCCATTAAGGTTCTCTATGGCCTGTTGATGTTTTCTTATGTGGGTTTCACAACATGCAAGAACATACAGTGAGGAGACCCCTAGGCATAGATAGAACAGGGCACTCCTCTCAGGGGTCCCCACTGTTTCTAGTTACACTATACAAACTTGAAAGCACTATGTGGCTTATTCAGATAATTGCCTTCCATTAGAACTCTTATGGATAAGTAAATCTACTCTGACAAACAGAAAAGCTTTTCAAGTCTCGTTTTTTTTTCTACAGACCAGCTATTACTAGTTAGGATTGGCAGTATATGACTTGATTCCTCTAAATATTTGTGTGTCCATTCAGCTGCTGCAAATGAAGTCATAGCAAACTAGTCTGTCCAGCATTAGTTATCTATTTTTTTTTTATGTCATTGGCTTTTATTGTTCAAAGCTATAGGGGCCCTGCACTAGTAGGTCTTCTCAGAGCAATAACCAGAGGTAGAGTTGGCAGTTTGGAGGGATACTTGCATTGTGTGACTTAATGCCTCTTAACATTTCTGATTGGGCATTACTTTTAGGTAGGTATTTTCATTCTAAAATTCGAGATCATAAACAGGAATATTACTGGTGAGTAATAGTACTTTTATTTCTCTGAAATGGAAGAATAGGTCTTGGGTGTGTGTGTGTGTGTGTGTGGGGGGGGGGGGGTTAGTCATTGAATGTTGTTTTCCTTTCATATGGGTTAAATGTTTGAAAAACTCTGAAAGTGTAAACCAACCAAAACAGGCCCACAAGCCTTTGTATTCCTTTCCTCTTAGAAGCAGGTTGAGGCTGTTTTGCTATTTTTTTGATGATAGATCCTGTTCTTCCTCTTGACCTAAGACAACCAAATAGGTTTTCTCATTTAAACATGATGACCTTGCCTTCTCTCATTTTTGCTCTGCACACAGATGATTATATATCTAAAATATCCTTATCATCATGTTTCCAATTCTCCAAATAATGTCTGGTTCTTTAGATTTGCAGTGGTGGAACAGCTCCATTATTTGCTTCTGAGTTTGGTTTTTTGGACTGGCAAATATATTAAACATTTTCACTAACTACTAAAGATTAATTGAGTCTCTATAGCTGTCTTATTTTAAATCTCACATCTGCAAGCAAGCAGCATACCATACCCCCTTGTTGGTTCAATTTCTACAGAGCTTGGTTGGCAGGTCAGTCTAGCCAATCACTTTCTCATACTATCAGACAGGTCTCTGCTTATGCTTCTTCCTTCATTATGTCCTAATCCTTGGAATGATATGGTGACTGTTGTTCCTGCTTATTTGGTTGTCATCACGTATTATTTTATTTAAAAAAAACAAAAAAAAGATATTTATAGTTATGGTTAAATCAATTTCCTTATGATTATGTATAAATACAAGTCCAAATACTTTTCTTTCATGTAATTAACAAGAGTCCATGAGCTAGTGACGTATGGGATATACATTCCTACCAGGAGGGGCAAAGTTTCCCAAACCTTAAAATGCCTATAAATACACCCCTCACCACACCCACAAATCAGTTTTACAAACTTTGCCTCCAAGGGAGGTGGTGAAGTAAGTTTGTGCTAGATTCTACGTTGATATGCGCTCCGCAGCAAGTTGGAGCCCGGTTTTCCTCTCAGCGTGCAGTGAATGTCAGAGGGATGTGAAGAGAGTATTGCCTATTGAATGCAGTGATCTCCTTCTACGGGGTCTATTTCATAAGGTTCTCTGTTATCGGTCGTAGAGATTCATCTCTTACCTCCCTTTTCAGATCGACGATATACTCTTATATTTACCATTACCTCTACTGATTCTCGTTTCAGTACTGGTTTGGCTTTCTACAAACATGTAGATGAGTGTCCTGGGGTAAGTAAGTCTTATTTTCTGTGACACTCTAAGCTATGGTTGGGCACTTTATTTATAAAGTTCTAAATATATGTATTCAAACATTTATTTGCCTTGACTCAGAATGTTCAACTTTCCTTATTTTCAGACAGTCAGTTTCATATTTGGGATTATGCATTGAATTATCATATTTTTCTTACCTCAAAAATTTGACTTTTTTCCCTGTGGGCTGTTAGGCTCGCGGGGGCTGAAAATGCTTCATTTTATTGCGTCATTCTTGGCGCGGACTTTTTTGGCGCAAAAATTCTTTTCCGTTTCCGGCGTCATACGTGTCGCCGGAAGTTGCGTCATTTTTTGACGTTATTTTGCGCCAAAAATGTCGGCGTTCCGGATGTGGCGTCATTTTTGGCGCCAAAAGCATTTAGGCGCCAAATAATGTGGGCGTCTTATTTGGCGCTAAAAAATATGGGCGTCGCTTTTGTCTCCACATTATTTCAGTCTCATTTTTCATTTGCTTCTGGTTGCTAGAAGCTTGATATTTGGCATTCTTTCCCATTCCTGAAACTGTCTTATAAGGAATTTGATCTATTTTGCTTTATATGTTGTTTTTTCTCTTACATATTGCAAGATGTCTCACGTTGCATCTGAGCCAGAAGATACTACAGGAAAATCACTGCCTGCTGGATCTACCAAAGCTAAGTGTATCTGCTGTAAACTTTTGGTAGCTATTCCTCCAGCTGTTGTTTGTAATAATTGTCATGACAAACTTGTTAAAGCAGATAATATTTCCTTTAGTAATGTACCATTGCCTGTTGCAGTTCCCTCAACATCTAAGGTGCAGAATGTTCCTGATAACATAAGAGATTTTGTTTCTGAATCCATAAAGAAGGCTTTGTCTGTTATTTCTCCTTCTAGTAAACGTAAAAAGTCTTTTAAATCTTCTCTCTCTACAGATGAATTTTTAAATGAACACCATCATTCTGATTCTTTGGACTCTTCTGGTTCAGAGGATTCTATCTCAGAGATTGATGCTGATAAATCTTCATATTTATTTAAGATGGAATTTATTCGCTCTTTACTTAAAGAAGTACTAATTGCTTTAGAAATAGAGGATTCTAGTCCTCTTGATACTAATTCTATACGTTTGGATAAGGTTTTTAAAGCTCCTGCGGTTATTCCAGACGTTTTTCCTGTTCCTAATGCTATTTCTGCAGTAATTTCCAAAGACTGGGATAAATTGGGTAATTCATTTACTCCTTCTAAACGTTTTAAGCAATTATATCCTGTTCCGCCTGACAGGTTAGAATTTTGGGACAAAATCCCTAAAGTTGATGGGGCTATTTCTACCCTTGCTAAACGTACTACCATTCCTACGTCAGATGGTACCTCGTTTAAGGATCCTTTAGATAGAAAAATTGAATCTTTTCTAAGAAAAGCTTATCTGTGTTCAGGTAATCTTCTTAGACCTGCTATATCATTGGCTGATGTTGCTGCAGCTTCAACTTTTTGGTTGGAAACTCTAGCGCAACAAGTAACAAATCGTGATTCTCATGATATTATTATTCTTCTCCAGCATGCTAATAATTTTATCTGTGATGCCATTTTTGATATTATTAGAGTTGATGTTAGGTTTATGTCTCTGGCTATCTTAGCCAGAAGAGCTTTATGGCTTAAGACTTGGAATGCTGATATGGCTTCTAAATCAACTCTACTTTCCATTTCTTTCCAGGGAAACAAATTATTTGGTTCTCAGTTGGATTCTATTATTTCAACTGTTACTGGTGGGAAAGGAACTTTTTTACCACAGGATAAAAAATCTAAAGGTAAAAACAGGGCTAACAATCGTTTTCGTTCCTTTCGTTTCAACAAAGAACAAAAGCCTGATCCTTCGTCCTCAGGAGCAGTTTCAGTTTGGAAACCATCTCCAGTTTGGAATAAATCCAAGCCTGCTAGAAAGGCAAAGCCTGCTTCTAAGTTCACATGAAGGTACGGCCCTCATTCCAGTTCAGCTGGTAGGGGGCAGGTTACGTTTTTTCAAAGAAATTTGGATCAATTCTGTTCACAATCTTTGGATTCAGAACATTGTTTCAGAAGGGTACAGAATTGGTTTCAAGATGAGACCTCCTGCAAAGAGATTTTTTCTTTCCCGTGTCCCAGTAAATCCAGTGAAAGCTCAAGCATTTCTGAATTGTGTTTCAGATCTAGAGTTGGCTGGAGTAATTATGCCAGTTCCAGTTCCGGAACAGGGGATGGGGTTTTATTCAAATCTCTTCATTGTACCAAAGAAGGAGAATTCCTTCAGACCAGTTCTGGATCTAAAATTATTGAATCGTTATGTAAGGATACCAACGTTCAAGATGGTAACTGTAAGGACTATATTGCCTTTTGTTCAGTAAGGGAATTATATGTCCACAATAGATTTACAGGATGCATATCTGCATATTCCGATTCATCCAGATCATTATCAGTTCCTGAGATTCTCTTTTCTAGACAAGCATTACCAATTTGTGGCTCTACCGTTTGGCCTTGCTACAGCTCCAAGAATTTTCACAAAGATTCTCGGTGCCCTTCTGTCTGTAATCAGAGAACAGGGTATTGTGGTATTTCCTTATTTGGACGATATCTTGGTACTTGCTCAGTCTTTACATTTAGCAGAGTCTCATACGAATCGACTTGTGTTGTTTCTTCAAGATCATGGTTGGAGGATCAATTTACCAAAAAGTTCTTTGATTCCTCAAACAAGGGTAACCTTTCTGGGTTTCCAGATAGATTCAGTGTCCATGACTCTGTCTTTAACAGACAAGAGACGTCTAAAATTGATTACAGCTTGTCGAAACCTTCAGTCTCAATCATTCCCTTCAGTAGCCTTATGCATGGAAATTCTAGGTCTTATGACTGCTGCATCGGACGCGATCCCCTTTGCTCGTTTTCACATGCGACCTCTTCAGCTCTGTATGCTGAACCAATGGTGCAGGGATTACACGAAGATATATCAATTAATATCTTTAAAACCGATTGTTCGACACTCTCTAACGTGGTGGACAGATCACCATCGTTTAATTCAGGGGGCTTCTTTTGTTCTTCCGACCTGGACTGTAATTTCAACAGATGCAAGTCTCACAGGTTGGGGAGCTGTGTGGGGATCTCTGACGGCACAAGGAGTTTGGGAATCTCAGGAGGTGAGATTACCGATCAATATTTTGGAACTCCGTGCAATTTTCAGAGCTCTTCAGTTTTGGCCTCTTCTGAAGAGAGAATCGTTCATTTGTTTTCAGACAGACAATGTCACAACTGTGGCATACATCAATCATCAAGGAGGGACTCACAGTCCTCTGGCTATGAAAGAAGTATCTCGAATTTTGGTTTGGGCGGAATCCAGCTCCTGTCTAATCTCTGCGGTTCATATCCCAGGTGTAGACAATTGGGAAGCGGATTATCTCAGTCGCCAAACGTTGCATCCGGGCGAATGGTCTCTTCACCCAGAGGTATTTCTTCAGATTGTTCAAATGTGGGGGCTCCCAGAGATAGATCTGATGGCCTCTCATCTAAACAAGAAACTTCCCAGGTATCTGTCCAGATCCCGGGATCCTCAGGCGGAGGCAGTGGATGCATTATCACTTCCTTGGAAGTATCATCCTGCCTATATCTTTCCGCCTCTAGTTCTTCTTCCAAGAGTAATCTCCAAGATTCTGAGGGAATGCTCGTTTGTTCTGCTAATAGCTCCGGCATGGCCTCACAGGTTTTGGTATGCGGATCTTGTCCGGATGGCATCTTGCCAACCATGGACTCTTCCGTTAAGACCAGACCTTCTGTCGCAAGGTCCTTTTTTCCATCCGGATCTGAAATCCTTAAATTTAAAGGTATGGAGATTGAACGCTTGATTCTTGGTCAAAGAGGTTTCTCTGACTCCGTGATTAATACTATGTTACAGGCTCGTAAATCTGTATCTCGAGAGATATATTATAGAGTCTGGAAGACTTATATTTCTTGGTGTCTTTCTCATCATTTTTCTTGGCATTCTTTTAGAATACCGAGAATTTTACAGTTTCTTCAGGATGGTTTAGATAAGGGTTTGTCCGCAAGTTCTTTGAAAGGACAAATCTCCGCTCTTTCTGTTCTTTTTCACAGAAAGATTGCTATTCTTCCTGATATTCATTGTTTTGTACAAGCTTTGGTTCGTATAAAACCTGTCATTAAGTCAATTTCTCCTCCTTGGAGTTTGAATTTGGTTCTGGGAGCTCTTCAAGCTCCTCCGTTTGAACCTATGCATTCATTGGACATTAAATTACTTTCTTGGAAAGTTTTGTTCCTTTTGGCCATCTCTTCTGCTAGAAGAGTTTCTGAATTATCTGCTCTTTCTTGTGAGTCTCCTTTTCTGATTTTTCATCAGGATAAGGCGGTGTTGCGAACTTCTTTTGAATTTTTACCTAAAGTTGTGAATTCCAACAACATTAGTAGAGAAATTGTGGTTCCTTCATTATGTCCTAATCCTAAGAATTCTAAGGAGAAATCGTTGCATTCTTTGGATGTTGTTAGAGCTTTGAAATATTATGTTGAAGCTACGAAATCTTTCCGTAAGACTTCTAGTCTATTTGTTATCTTTTCCGGTTCTAGGAAAGGCCAGAAAGCTTCTGCCATTTCTTTGGCATCTTGGTTAAAATCTTTAATTCATCTTGCCTATGTTGAGTCGGGTAAAATTCCGCCTCAGAGAATTACAGCTCATTCTACTAGGTCAGTATCTACTTCCTGGGCGTTTAGGAATGAAGCTTCGGTTGACCAGATCTGCAAAGCAGCAACTTGGTCCTCTTTGCATACTTTTACTAAATTCTACCATTTTGATGTATTTTCTTCTTCTGAAGCAGTTTTTGGTAGAAAAGTTCTTCAGGCAGCGGTTTCAGTTTGAATCTTCTGCTTATGTTTTTCGTTAAACTTTATTTTGGGTGTGGATTATTTTCAGCAGGAATTGGCTGTCTTTATTTTATCCCTCCCTCTCTAGTGACTCTTGTGTGGAAAGATCCACATCTTGGGTAGTCATTATCCCATACGTCACTAGCTCATGGACTCTTGTTAATTACATGAAAGAAAACATAATTTATGTAAGAACTTACCTGATAAATTCATTTCTTTCATATTAACAAGAGTCCATGAGGCCCACCCTTTTTTGTGGTGGTTATGATTTTTTTGTATAAAGCACAATTATTCCAATTCCTTATTTTATATGCTTCGCACTTTTTTTCTTATCACCCCACTTCTTGGCTATTCGTTAAACTGATTTGTGGGTGTGGTGAGGGGTGTATTTATAGGCATTTTAAGGTTTGGGAAACTTTGCCCCTCCTGGTAGGAATGTATATCCCATACGTCACTAGCTCATGGACTCTTGTTAATATGAAAGAAATGAATTTATCAGGTAAGTTCTTACATAAATTATGTTTTTTTCTTGGCTCCTATAATCTGTGAAGCGGATATGTGAAGCGGTGATATTTCAGTTTACACTCTCCATATATGTGCTGTTGGCTAAGTGAAAGTGATAGGTAGAGGAAGGGGAGGTGTTCTAAATTATTTTGGGAGGGGTTCTAGTTGAATGTTGCATCCCCACTTTAAGGGTGATGAAATTGGTTTCTCAGTAAGTCTTATGGTGTTTATCATGTTATTTTGTTGGTAATGGTAAGGAAAGAATTAGTGGTATGCGCTATTTGGTATAAAATAGCTTCTAATATTTTACCTTTACCTTAATGTTAAGAGCCTTCATTTTAAGTAGACAATGAAAGAGCATCTATTTTTTGGAAAAAAAAATCCAATTTATGTGTTATCTAATTGCTGTTCTTTGGTATCCTTTTTTGAAAATCATACCTAGTTAGGCTCAAGAGCAACAATGTGAACTAACTGCTGATAGGTTGCTACACATATATTCTTTTTGTCATTGGCTCACTGTTGCGTTCAGCTTGCTCCCAGTAATGCTTAGATGCCCCTTTAACAAAGGATACCAAGAGAATGAACACAATTTCATAATAAAAGTAAATTGGAAAGTTGTTTAAAATTATTTCTCCTGTTAAGTGTAGTCAGTCCACGGGTCATCCATTACTTATGGGATTATAACTCCTCCCTAACAGGAAGTGCAAGAGGATCACCCAAGCAGAGCTGCTATATAGCTCCTCCCCTCTACGTCATATCCAGTCATTCTCTTGCACCTAACTAAAGATAGGACGTGTGAGAGGACTGTGGTGTGTTAAACTTAGTTTTTATTTCTTCAATCAAAAGTTGTTTGTTTGTTCTCAGGCAGCATTAGAAGAAGAATCTGCCTGAGTTTTCTATGATCTTAGCGGTCGTAACTAAGATCCACTTGCTGTTCTCGGCCATTCTGAGGAGTGAGGTAACTTCAGAACAGGGGATAGCATGCAGGGCCCACCTGCAAGGAGGTATGTGCAGTAAATTATTTTTTAAGGAATGGAATTGACTGAGAAAATACTGCTAATACCGATGTAATGTAAGTGCAGCCTTAAATGCAGTAGTAGCGACTGGTATCAGGCTGATATGTATGTATGTATACTCTGAGGTATTTCTGGGGAATGGAATTTCACTAAGAAAATACTGTCAATATTAAAGTAATATTTGAGCCTGCACTGCAGTGAAAGCGACTAGCAGCAGGCTTATTAACACTTCATAATTTTCAATTTTAAAACGTTTTACTGGCATGTTAATCGTTTTTTCTGAGGTACTTGGTGATAAAACTTTATGGGCATGATTTTTACCACATGGCTGTCGTTTTTTTCTGCATAAAAACAGTTTACTGAGCTTCCCCACTGTTGTAATATGAGTGGGAGGGGCCTATTTTAGCGCTTTATTGCGCAGAAAAAATTTAGTCACAGTCTTCCTATTTCTTCCTCCATGATCCAGGACGTCTCTACAGAGCCCAGGGGTCTCCAAAACTAGTTTTGAGGGAGGTAATCAGTCACAGCAGACCTGTGACAGTGTGTTTGACTGTGATAAAAACGTTTATTATTTCAATTGTTATCCGTTTTGGGTATTAAGGGGTTAATCATCCTTTTGCTGGTGGGTGCAATCCTCTGCTAACTTTATACATTTTCTGTTAAAATTTGGTTGTTTTAACATATTTGGTTCATTGTTAATAAAACTGTGTCACATTTTTATGTTTCTTAAAGGCGCAGAAACGTTTTTTATATAGCTTGTAAATTTATTTAAAAGTTTTTTTCCAAGCTTGCTAGTGTTATTGCTAGTCTGTTTAAACATGTCTGACACAGATGAATCTGTTTGTTCACTATGTTTAAAGGCCAATGTGGAGCCCAATAGAAATTTGTGCACACTTTGAATAAAAGTCAAACTTTATATATTAAAAAAATATCACCAGACAACGAGGGGGAAGTTATGCCGACTAACTCTCCTCACGTGTCAGTACCTTCGCCTCCCGCTCAGGAGGTGCGTGATATTGTGGCGCCAAGTACATCAGGGCGGCCCATACAAATCACTTTGCAAGACATGGCTAATGTTATGACTGAAGTACTATCTAAATTGCCAGAATTAAGAGGTAAACGCGATCACTCTGGGGTAAGAACAGAGTGCGCTGATAATAGTAGAGCCATGTCTGATACTGCGTCACAATTTGCAGAACATGAGGACGGAGAGCTTCATTCTGTGGGTGACGGATCTGATCCAAGTAAACTGGATTCAGAGATTTCAAATTTTAAATTTAAGCTAGGGCAGGTATTAGCGGCTCTGAATGATTGTAACACGGTTGCAATTCCAGAGAAATTATGTAGGCTGGATAAATATTTTGCGGTACCGGCGTGTACTGACGTTTTTCCTATACCTAAAAGGCTTACAGAAATTGTTAACAAGGAGTGGGATAGATCCGGTGTGCCCTTTTCACCCCTCCTATATTTAGAAAAATGTTTCCAATAGACGCCACCACACGGGACCTATGGCAGACGGTCCCTAAGGTGGAGAGAGCAGTTTCTACTCTGGCTAAGCGCACCACTATCCCGATGGAGGATAGCTGTGCTTTTTCAGATCCAATGGATAAAAAGTTAGAGGGTTACCTTAAGAAAATGTTTGTTCAGCAAGGTTTTATATTACAACCCCTTGCATGCATCGCGCCTGTCACTGCTGCGGCGGCATTCTGGTTTGAGTCTCTGGAAGAGACCCTTAGTACAGCTCCATTGGATGAGATTATGAACAAGCTTAAAGCCCTTAAGCTAGCTAATTCATTTATTTCTGATGCCGTAGTACACTTAACCAAACTTACGGCTAAGAACTCCGGATTCGCCATTCAAGCGCGCAGAGCTCTGTGGCTTAAATCCTGGTCAGCTGATGTGACTTCTAAATCTAAATTGCTTAATATTCCTTTCAAAGGGCAGACATTATTCGGGCCCGGCTTGAAAGAAATTATCGCTGACATTACTGGAGGTAAGGGCCATGCCCTGCCTCAAGACAGGGCCAAACCAAAGGCTAAACAGTCTAATTTTCGTGCCTTTCGTAATTTCAAGGCAGGAGCAGCATCAACTTCCTCCGCTCCAAGACGGGAAGGAACTGTTGCTCGCTACAGACAGGGCTGGAAACCTAACCAGTCCTGGAACAAGGGCAAGCAGGCCAGAAAACCTGCTGCTGCCCCTAAGACAGCATGAAGTGAGGGCCCCCGATCCGGAAACGGATATAGTGGGGGGCAGACTTTCTCTCTTTGCCCAGGCTTGGGCAAGAGATGTCCAGGATCCCTGGGCGTTGGAAATCATATCTCAGGGATATCTTCTGGACTTCAAAGCTTCTCCTCCACAAGGGAGATTTCATCTTTCAAGGTTATCAGCAAACCAGATAAAGAAAGAGGCGTTTCTACGCTGTGTACAAGACCTCTTACTAATGGGAGTGATCCACCCAGTTCCGCGGTCGGAACACGGGCAAGGATTCTATTCAAATCTGTTTGTGGTTCCCAAAAAAGAGGGAACCTTCAGACCAATCTTGGACTTAAAGATCCTAAACAAATTCCTAAGAGTTCCATCGTTCAAAATGGAAACTATTCGAACCATCTTACCCATGATCCAAGAGGGTCAGTACATGAACACAGTGGATTTAAAGGATGCCTACCTTCACATACCGATTCACATGGATCATTACCGGTATCTAAGATTTGCCTTCCTAAACAGGCATTACCAGTTTGTAGCTCTTCCCTTCGGGTTAGCTACGGCTCCAAGAATCTTTACAAAGGTTCTGGGCTCTCTTCTGGCGGTACTAAGACCGCGAGGCATAGCCGTAGCTCCGTACCTAGACGACATTCTGATACAAGCGTCAAGTTTCCAAACTGCCAAGTCTCATACAGAGTTAGTTCTGGCATTTCTAAGGTCGCATGGGTGGAAGGTGAACATAGAAAAGAGTTCTCTATTGCCACTCACAAGAGTTCCCTTTCTAGGGACTCTTATAGATTCTGTAGAAATGAAAATTTACCTGACGGAGGACAGGTTATCAAAACTTCTAAATGCTTGCCGTGTCCTTCATTCCATTAAACACCCGTCAGTGGCTCAGTGCATGGAGGTAATCGGCTTAATGGTAGCGGCAATGGACATAGTACCATTTGCGCGCCTGCATCTCAGACCGCTGCAATTGTGCATGCTAAGTCAGTGGAATGGGGATTACTCAGATTTGTCCCCTCTGCTAAATCTGGATCAAGAGACCAGAGATTCTCTTCTATGGTGGCTTTCTCGGCCACATCTGTCCAAGGGGATGCCCTTCCGCAGGCCAGATTGGACGATTGTAACAACAGACGCCAGCCTTCTAGGTTGGGGCGCAGTCTGGAATTCCCTGAAGGCTCAGGGATCATGGACTCAGGAGGAGAGACTCCTTCCAATAAACATTCTGGAATTAAGAGCAATTTTCAATGCTCTTCTGGCTTGGCCTCAGTTAGCAACTCTGAGGTTTATCAGGTTTCAGTCGGACAACATCACGACTGTGGCTTACATCAACCATCAAGGAGGAACAAGGAGTTCCCTAGCGATGATGGAAGTCTCAAAGATAATTCGCTGGGCAGAGTCTCACTCTTGCCACCTGTCAGCGATCCACATCCCAGGCGTGGAGAACTGGGAGGCGGATTTTCTAAGTCGCCAGACCTTTCATCCGGAGGTGTTTGCCCAACTGCTTCATCATTGGGGCAAACCAGATCTGGATCTCATGGCGTCTCGCCAGAACGCCAAGCTTCCTTGTTACGGATCCAGGTCCAGGGACCCGGGAGCGGTGCTGATAGATGCTCATGGAGTAAGGTTAGGATTCCTAGGATATTGTCTTTTCTACAAGAGGGTTTAGAAAAGGGTTTATCTACTAGTTCGTTAAAGGGACAGATTTCAGCTCTGTCTATCCTTTTACACAAACGTCTGGCAGAAGTTCCAGACGTTCAGGCTTTGGCTAGGATTAAGCCTGTGTTTAAGACTGTTGCTCCGCCGTGGAGCTTAAACTTAGTTCTTAACGTTCTGCAAGGTGTTCCGTTTGAACCCCTTCATTCCATCGATATCAAGCTGTTATCTTGGAAAGTTCTGTTTTTAATGGCTATTTCCTCGGCTCGAAGAGTCTCTGAGTTATCGGCCTTACATTGTGATTCTCCTTATCTGATTTTTCATTCAGACAAGGTAGTTCTGCGTACTAAACCTGGGTTCTTACCTAAGGTAGTCACTAACAAGAATATCAATCAAGAGATTGTTGTTCCATCATTGTGCCCTAACCCTTCTTCAAAGAAGGAACGACTTTTGCACAATCTGGACGTCGTCCGTGCCCTGAAATTTTATTTGCAGGCATCTAAAGATTTTCGGCAAACTTCTTCCCTGTTTGTCGTTTATTCTGGACAGAGCAGAGGTCAAAAAGCTTCGGCTACCTCTCTCTCTTTTTGGCTTCGTAGCATAATACGTTTAGCCTATGAGACTGCTGGACAGCAGCCTCCTGAAAGGATTACAGCTCATTCTACTAGAGCTGTGGCTTCCACTTGGGCCTTTAAGAATGAGGCCTCTGTTGACCAGATTTGCAAGGCTGCAACTTGGTCTTCACTTCACACTTTTTCAAAATTTTACAAATTTGACACTTTTGCTTCTTCGGAGGCTGTTTTTGGGAGAAAGGTTCTACAGGCAGTGGTTCCTTCCGTATAAAGATCCTGCCTGTCCCTCCCGTCATCCGTGCACTTTTAGCTTTGGTATTGGTATCCCATAAGTAATGGATGACCCGTGGACTGACTACACTTAACAGGAGAAAATATAATTTATGCTTACCTGATAAATTCATTTCTCCTGTAGTGTAGTCAGTCCACGGCCCGCCCTGTTTTTACGGCAGGTCTAAATTTTAATTAAACTCCAGTCACCACTGCACCCTATAGTTTCTCCTTTCTCGTATGGTTTCGGTCGAATGACTGGATATGACGTAGAGGGGAGGAGCTATATAGCAGCTCTGCTTGGGTGATCCTCTTGCACTTCCTGTTAGGGAGGAGTTATAATCCCATAAGTAATGGATGACCCGTGGACTGACTACACTACAGGAGAAATGAATTTATCAGGTAAGCATAAATTATATTTTGCTCTGTTTGAATCATTAAAGTAAATGTTTGGGTTTCATAACCATTTAAAGAGGACTACATTTCTGAGAGTTCACATGTATAGAAATTAGTACAAACATTTTGTAATATTTATTGCGCAAACAATTTTCCAGCAGTGCGCTCAAACCTTTCCCTGTGTGACCTGCCTCTGGCACTTTGGAGAGTGGGGAAATGTCACCTGCTGAATGAGAGTGCCTACGATAGCGCCACCTAAAAGACATCATCAAGGAACAACAAATACAAATCACAAAGGCACTTTCAAGCAGTCCAGTCTTGATATACGATAACAATCAAATGTTATTGTGTCCTTTTAAAAACCATGATTGCAATCATGTTGCAAGCGAAAATACAAAGAAAAAGATACAATGTATCCGTAGAAGGAAATGGAGACCAGGCTCCTATGCAGACATGTTTCGTGCACTTGCGCACTGCTCCCTTGTATTTTAACTTGCGTATATAGCAAGACTGGACTGCTTGAAAGTGACTTTGTGATTTAGTAATATTTAGTTCATACATTTTTGAAATACAAAAAGATAAGATATGTAATGAATATCCTGAAGCCACCTTAATTAATTTTAAGGCTGTATTTAAAGCTAGGCAAGTGGCTTTTAGTGACAGTGCCTGATATTTTTCCCCTCACTGTGTTGAATTGTTTTATGTGTGAGTGAAATGCTATATTTTCCATCTATTTGTATAGTATTATGATTTTGCACACTCCTGGCTTTAGTTTATTATACAGAGAAATCTAGACATTAACAGAACTAAATGAAGAGGCTCATAGTTTACTTTTATATAAAGTGGTGCAAAACCAGTCCTTTGAAAACTAAATACATCATGCATTTAATATACTTACCTTTAATTTCCTGCAAGAAAATGTATTGCTAATTTGTTATAATAAACTCAACCTCACTTATATGTACAGTCCTCCTACCACAGCAGACAGTTCCCCTCTTCATGAAGCAGAGTGCTACAGCCAATTAGAAGCTGTAAAGCTCTTCCTGCTGAGCCTAAAGGAGCACACGCTGAATTTGAATTACTTTAGAATGATTACAGGAACATACCAAATGAAGTTCTTTATGTCAATTTTAATGGGTCTTGCAGCATCCACCTCAATTAGTGTGGTTAACACAAGGTAAATGTATTTGTATTAGCATAATGCTCATTTTGATTTTAAAAATAAATTGCTTTCTAGATAGGTTGTCTGATATCCTCCCTTTGCATCTGTAATTAATGTCTAAAACAAGAAATTAAATGTTGTCATTGCTAAAATCATTCAGAATAATTGCTTGTGTATTTATGCATTTCTCTGTATTTAGGATAAAGAAAGTGTCTACACACTATAATTTTTAGCCAATACTGTATTGCATTCTTATAGACCTGATTATATAGTTAAATCCTACAATATGTTTCTTTAGCAGCAACTACTGATCCTGAACAAGTTGTGAAGAGCTACCTTGAGAACTTGGACAAGCCCCCTGAAGAAGTGAGTTTTATTGGCATTACTTTGACTGAAGCAGGTGTTTTAACTGTAACATTTATTTTATTTTGTCCACTTGAGCTTTGTGACCTAAAGACTACTGCAAACATGTGCGCTTGTGAATCTATAAATGTGCTTGTATTGAATTTGTTGCATGGTTAATAACAGTACAGTGTGTCCTCACCAGCACAGTCTTACTGATAAGTTCTTTATAACAAATTTACGCAGATAGCGGTTGTGAACATTTTATTTATTGTTTGTTTTTTTTTAAAAAAGGACTGTATTATCTGCATGGAAACGTTGACTGCAGCGTCAGGATATACCGATTCCTCAGAAAGCAAGAAGATCAAACCTACTGCAGTGGGCAAGCTTAAGAAGTGTGGTCATGCTTTCCATCAGCTCTGCATGTTGGCTATGTATAACAACGGAAACAAGGTACCGAGAGAAATGCTGTTTATTATAGTTTTATTATTTTAATACAGTATTTACACCATTTAAAGAAAACTATTAAAGTGGTTACATTAAGCAGGGCAAAATAAATATAGACATTTTAATTCCATACCACGTTGTCCCAATGCTTCATTAGTTTTCTTCACTCCTCCGTTACCTAGCTTAAATGACCATTAAATACAGAACTGCATAATTGACAAAAAGGACTGTGTAATAGCACTCAGTATTTCAAATGAACAGTAGGTTTTTTTTTCTGACAAATTTAAAGGTTCATGATTCAGAATAAATCATGCAATTTAAAACAAGTTTCCAGTATTCTTCGATTATCAAAATGTGTACATTCTTTTTATATGCACATTTCGATGCTCCAGCTCCTACTGAGCTTGTGCAAAAGTGCAGAGCCTATACATATATACATTTTTTGATTGGCTGATGACTGTCACATGGTACAGAGGGAGGGAAAATTGGATTAACTTTGCCAGAAAATATTTTACTGCTCATTTCAAATTCAAAGTAAGTGTTATTTCATAGTCTTTTTATTGTGTATTTGCCAGTTATTCAATTCCATTCAATTCTACTGCATTTAGTGGTCTCTACTGCATTTAGTGGTGAACTATTGCACATGCTCAGTAGTAGCTGGTGCCTCTAAAAGTGTGCATATAAAGAGACTGTGCATAATATGATAATGCAAGTAAATAGGATATGGTGAGAACACAACGTTATCAATTACTGTTGGGAATATCACTCCTGGCCAGCAGGAGGAGGCAAAGAGCACCACAGCAAAGCTGTTAAGTGTCACTCACAATCCCCAGTCATTATCTTTGTCTCTGTCAATGGAGGAGGTGAAGTTCTGGTGTCTGAAGAAAATTGGATTTCTTTTGCTACAAGCAAGTTTTTTTGGGTATAGCTGTACTCCACGTTAGTCTCTTCAGTAGGGCAGTGGTGGCTTTAAAGCAGTTAGGAACTTGTGAGGTGGGCCTCACTGCATTTTCCTAACAGGTTGCTTCCCTAGTTTAGAAAGCCAGAGTAGGCGTACTCTGTTCTTTCGTCTTTCCACAGGTCTCTGTAAGGAGTGGCATCCTTACATACCGTGTGAGCTGTCCTCCTGCCGGACAGCTGGAAGCACAGGTAAGTTCCATTTTGTCTTCTGGGGCTAGGAGGCTGGCACTGAAGGGGTTAAGGAAAAAATTCTTGGACCTGCATTTGTTTTTATGGTACACATAAATCCTTAAAGGGATACTGAACCCAAATGTTTTATTTTATGATTCAGATAGAGCACAAAATTTTAAGCACCTTTCTAATTTACTCCTATTATCAAATTTGCTTTATTCTCTTGGTATCTTTATTTGAAATGCAAGAATGTAAGTTTAGATGCCGGCCCATTTTTGGTGAACAACCTGGGTTGTCCTTGCTGATTGGTGGATAAATTCATCCACCAATCAAAAAGTGCTGTCCAGAGTCCTGAACCAAGAAAAAAAATCTTAGATGCCTTCTTTTTCAAATAAGACAGCAAAAGAACAAAGAAAAATTGATAATAGGAGTAAATTAGAAAGTTGCTTAAAATTGCATGCTCTATCTAAATCACGAAAGAAAAAATTTGGGTTCAGTGTCCCTTTAATGGAGGATTGGTTTGGCAGTGAGCAGGCACTTTATTGTATGTGACTGGGGAGACTTAGGGGTTAAACGCTTCCGTGGTCAGGAATGGGTTAACCCTCATTGGTGGCTGAAGCGTTTAGGATAAATTCTTTAATTATATCTTCAGGGGGTATGTTGTGTTAAACAAGCGTGTTTATTCAGTTTACCTAGCTTTGTCTTCCCTTGAAGCCCGTGTAATAATTGTTGCACAGCTTCTTATTGTGGTCACGTGTCCTTCCGATTCCGCTTCAGTCTGTCTGAGCGGAGGAAGAGGCTGGAAGCATCTGTAAGACCGGTGTCATCCTCCTTGTTAAGAAAATCGGAGGGGGCACGTAGGTACCTCAGTGTAAGTATATTTGTTACAAATAGTTTTTTATTAATCATATTCAGAAAATATACATAACTCAAACAGACAGTTATTATACGGTGCAAAATATGGTAAGTATTAACATACTAGATATTCTGTATAAACCTGAGAGTAATTCAGCATTTGAGTTAATGAAGGAAGTAAAGATAGTGTACCTCAGTGTAAGTGTATTTGTTTCAAATAGTTTTTTATTAATACTTTTCAGAAAATATACATAACTCAAACAGACAGTTATTATACGGTGCAAAATATGGTAAGTATTAACATACTAGATATTCTGTATAAACCTGAGAGTAATTCAGCATTTGAGTTAATGAAGGAAGTAAAGATAGTGATAAGGGACCTGTTTTAAGGGAAGAAAAAGAGAGAAAAAAAGAACAGAGGGGGAGAAGAAGAGAACAGAAGGGAGAAGCAGAGAAAAGAGAAGATTTTCCCTCGTACTGTGTATGTCCGACTTGATTAGGAAATAGTATACTGACTTATGTGCGGATGTAAATGGTCAGTGATGTGGTACAACAGAAACCTCTGCTACCCATTATGGTGTTCTTTGTTCCCAAAGAAAAATGACGTCAAGTATGAAATCCTGTTTCCCTATGAAACATTAGTGTCTCTTCTCAAGGGATAGTAGATAAGTTAGCTCCGTTTCCCATTGTTGGAAAGTGGGGGGTTGTTGTTGCTTCCACAACCTAGGTATGAGTCGTTTGGCACATGTGAGCATCAACTGTAGTAATTTTTTGCGATAGACGCATTGTATATCTGGGACTAAGTTTAATAAAATCATTGGGTCAGTGAGAGTAAATTAAGTACTCATGGTAGTGTTAATACATTGTTCTATTTGGGCCCAAAAATTCGACAGTTTATCACATGACCACCAAATCTGGGCTAAAGTGCCAACCTCCCCACACTGTCGCCAACCGAACTGATTGGCCCCTGGGAATATTTCAAACAGTCTCTGGGGGGTAAGATACCATCGGGAGATGATTTTATAATTGAGTTCAGTCAGTACCAAGGATATTGAGGCGGAATGTGTCATTTGGAAACATCGTGACCAATCCTCTTTTGGAAGTCTGAGCTGAAACTCTGTCTCCCATTTATTGGCAAAGGAGGGTAGCCTAGTTGCAGATGGGGTCCTAAGAAGTTTGTGTGTAATGGATAAGTGGGATTTATGTATGTCCAGGTTAAGGCATAGTTTTTTCGAAGGGTTTAAATATACGAAGGCAGTCATTTCTTTGAGGACAGTCAAGGATAGCCTGTCGGATTTGGAGATAGGAAAACCAGCTGTGAAATGGAGAGCCTAGAGAGTCTCTTAGAGTGATTCTATCCTTAACCAAGGAAGAGTCTGTAAGTAGGAATATAGGCAGATTTTTGTGGCTCGTGGTTTCAGTCTCAAATTTAAATTGGTGTCGTCGAAAAAAGAGTGTATTACCTAATATTGGGGTCATGGGTGAGATCGGAGTAGAAAGGGTATTGGGATGCTGGATAAGGGAGTCCCAAATGGCAAGAGTAGTGTTAATACTTTCGTTAAGCTTGATCATGGGGGTCTATGGGGTTTGGGGAGCCAGCAGAGGTCTCGCATCGAGGTTTCCTGGAGAAGGGCTGCCTCGATTTGTACCCAGAGTTTAAATGAAGAATTATGATTCCACGCCACTATTCGAGCGAGGTGTGCCGCCCTATAATATAATGACAAATTTGGGATATTAAGACCTCCTTCGTCTTTTCTCATGTATAACGTTAGGCGAGACACTCTTGGTTTTTTATAGGACCAGATAAATGATTCTAACATTCTTTGTTGAGTGCGTAAAAATTGTCTTGGTATTGTGATAGGTAGGGCTTGAAATAAATAAAGATACTTAGGAATAATCATCATTTTTATGGCGTTTATTCGGCCTGTCCAAGATAGGTGGCCCTGTTTATGCCACGTATCTAGTAATGGGAAGACTATGGTTTGAAGCTTTAGAAAGTTCTCGTGGAACAAATCCTGAGGGTTAGTAGGAATATTAAGTCCCAAATATCTTAGAGAGCTTGTGACAGCAAAGGGGGTGTCGTTTTGGAGGAAGCCTAGTTCTGTGGGGTTTATATGAATGGGAATGATGCTTGATTTCTCCATGCTTGAGTAATTAGAAAACTGTTTATATAACTCTAAGACTTGTATGAGGGCAGGGAGAGAGGTTTTAGGCGCTTGTAATGTGAAGATAATATCATCTGCAAAAAGAAGACAAGTCTGACGAATATTGCCAAACGGGATGCCAGTGATATTAGGGTCGTTTCTAATTTGAATTGCAAGTATTTCCACTGTAATGGCAAACAGCAGGGGAGATAATGGGCACCCCTGTCAGGTGCCATTAGATATTGTGAAAGTTTGGGAAATTGTGTCATTAACTTTTATCCTAGCACGGGGGTTATTATATAGTGCTTGCACTCTGGCTATAAATTTGTCTGGGAAACCAAACCTTGACAGGGCCGACCACATAAAATGCCAGTCGACCCTGTCAAAGGCCTTCTCGGCGTCCGTGGAGAGGAGAACAAGGAAGCTCTTAGAATTGTGAGAAGCAAAAAGAGCATGGGGTAGTCTGGTGGTATTGTCCTTTGCCTCTGATGAATCCAGCCTGGTCTGGATGGATGACTTTCGGAAGGATAGGATTAAGGCGGTTTGCTAGGATCTTAGCGAATATCTTGATGTCAACATTTATTAAGGAGATTGGTCTATAACTGCCTACGTTGTCCTTAGGTTTATCAGGTTTAGGGATTACTGTAATCATGGCTTCTAATAGGGGCTGGGTGAAGGAAAGACCTTGGTCTATAGACTGAAAGACTTCAAGTAAATAAGGGCAGACATTTCCAATTAAGAGTTGATAAAATTTGTACGAAAGACCATCCGGACGAGGTGACTTACTTCCTGGGAGAGATTTGATTGTACGTATTACTTCCTGTAACGAGATGGGTGCATCTAATATATCTAAGTCCTCTTGTTGGACCGTGGGGACAACAATTGAGTCAAGGAATGACTTCATCTTATCTCTCCTCTCCAGTTCGTTTATATTGTTATTGATATTATATAGGGAGGTGTAGTATGAGACAAAGCTTGCTGATATGTCTTCATTTTTTGAGCTAATTATACCTGAGCAGTTTTTGATGGAATGAATATATGAATTGAGTCTCTGTTTTTTAAGGTATCTCGCCAGCATTCGCCCCGCTTTATTAGATTCTGCAAAAAATTTCGCCTTAGAGGCCATGGCACGCATATGCGCGTTTTCAATCAGAAATTTATTAAGATTGTCTCTTGCTTCCTTTACTTCATTTAGTTTTTGCAAAGATTGAGGGTCTTGTTTATGAGTTTTCTTTAGCAAGGAGAATGCTGGTTAGAGAGTCAAACTGGGTAGATCTCTGTTTTTTGAGTTTTGCAGTTAGCTGTATAATGATCCCACTAATAAAACACTTATAGGATTCCCAATTATTGGCAGCGGTAGTGTCAGAAGAAATATTAAACTCAAAGAATTTGTCTGTGTGCTTAATTAATTGGCCAATGATGTCGTTATCTGTGAGAATATGTTTGTTCAGTCTCCAGTTCAGTCTGTGATTGGGTTTGGATGTCCATCTAAACCTAGATCTAACTAGACTATGGTCGGACCAGGAAGTGTGTGAAATCTTGGAGTCCATTAGGTTTGTAAGGAAGGCCTGATCACAGAATATATAGTCGAGACGTGTGTATGAGCGTTGTGGGTCGGAGAAAAATGTGAAATCTTTGGTAGCTGTGTGCACCATTCTCCATGTGTCAAATAATGTAAGTGATTGTAGTAAGGTGTTATTGTTTTTGATCTGAGAAAGTCTGAGATAGGATTGACCTGTAGATGTGTCCAAGGAGGGATTGTAGAGGCGCTTTTTTAGGCGTGTTTAAGGTGAAAATGATTGTTTATCGGATTAAGTTTTCCCGCTTTGCTGTTTTCTTAAAGAGACAGTATTAAATAAAATAAAAAATAAAAAATTGTTTGTTTTTTGCAACTTTTTCTAAAAATTGAAGAGGAATCTCTTCTTGTGAACATGTCTATTATGCTTAAATAATCCACTTGTATCCCCCTTGCAATTTTGTTCTTCATGCATAGAGAGAACTCTAAAGCATAAGTAATATACTCTTTGTTTCTGAGCCAACTGTCTCTCAGGATGAGGCTTTTCAGGCAATGCCACAGTCTTCTCCTCAAACGTCCCAAGCCTTAATGGCATCACATACAGTGCCCTGCAGTTCCTCTCAATCTCCTGGAGGAGTTTATTTGCCTGCAGAAATTGCTGCCCAGGTATCTGAGGCCTTATCTGCCTTTCTGTTACTAAGTGGAAAGCGCAAGAGGAAGATAGCCCTCTCTCATAAGTCGGACGATGAAGTAGTATCCTTAAGATTTAATCTTGAACACCTTTGTGTATTGTTAAAGGAGGTTTTTTTAGCTACTTTGGACGACTCCGACCCTTCTGTCATTGTCAACCCTAAGAAATCAAGTAAACTTAATAAATACTTTGATGTTCCTTCCTCGATGGAAGGATCTCCTGTTCTGGACTGTGTGACGGAGATTATTGTGCAGGAATGGGAGAAGCCAGGGATTTCATTTCCAGCTAAAGGGGAGGAGAGTCCACAGCTTCATTCATTACTATTGGGAATTAAGAACCTGGCCACCAGGAGGAGGCAAAGACGCCCCATCTAAAGGCTTAAATACCTCCCCCACTTCCCTCATTCCCCAGTCATTCTTTGCCTTTCATCACAGGAGGATGGCAGAGGAGTGCCGGACTTTTGGAGTAGTCTGGAATGGAGTTTTAAGTAGTCCTGTCAGTCTCTCTGAGGGCCTGGGCTAAAGTCCGGAGATGCAGGGAGAGTCTTTCTGCGAAACAATCCTGACTCCAGCTCCATAAGCAATCAGCGTTGACAAGTTTTGCTGCCTGCTTTCTTCACTAAAGTCCATGTCAGGAACAACGCTACTTACCTGTCACACTTGAAGGGCCGTGTTCCTGTTCCACGACCTAGATTCTGGTAAGATTGTTTCATTTTTATTACTGATGATAAAAGCAGATGCGTTCCCTGCTTTCATCTCAGATTGCACATGCATCACCCAGGGGTCCAACCGTTACTCCTTCGGGATAGATTCATTGGCCGTCAGACTTTGCGGACCAACTGGAATCAGCGGTTTCTAAAGTGATCCATGCCTTACCACGTTCTGCTAAGCGCAAGTGTAGGGTGTATCATGGCGGCTCAACCTAGGGTTTGTCCTCGCCGATGGCAGATCCAGAGGCTCTATAGGAGGTTGAGGCCCACTCCGAATCTCTTCGGAGGTAGCCCATTCTGGGTCGGAGTCCATGTCATCTAAGCCTCCTGCTGCGGAGGAGCCTGATTATAGGTTTAGGATGGAAAATGTGTTTTCTGCTGCTACAGGTACTTGCTACTCTGGAAGTTCCCGGAACCTAAGATCCTGGAGGAACCTGCGATTCCTAAACTTGACAAGGTGTACGAGGACAGGGTGGTGCCTCAGCCTTTCCTGGTTCCTTTTAAGATGGCAAATATTATTAAGAATGGATGGGAGCGATTAGGGTCACCCTTTTCCCCTTCTTCTTTTAAGAAACTGTTTCCCATTCTGGACTTTCAGCTTGAGCTGTGGGGGACCATTCCCAAAGTGGATGGGGCTGTCTCTACGCTCGCAAAGCGGACAACTATTCCTCTCGAGGGTAGTTCGTCGTTTAAGGAGCACATGGATAAAAAGCTGGAAAACATGTTGAGGAAGACGTTTCAGCACACAGGGTTTGTTTTGCAGCCTGCGGCGATCGCTGTAGCTGCGACATATTGTTGCAAATCCCTGTGTGATATCGTCGAAGGGGAGACTTCCATCGACAAGATACAGGAGAAAATTAAGTCGCTGAAGGTCGCCAATACTTTCATCTGTGATGCCAATATGCAAATTATTTGCCTGAATGCTAAGGTGTCAGGTTTTTTGGTCTTAGCGCCCCATGGCTCTGTGGCTAAAATCTTGGTCTGCGGACATGACCTCCAAGTCGAGGCTGTTGTCCCTGCCTTTTCAAGGTAAGATCCTGTTCGGTCCAGGATTGGATTCAATCGTATCCACAGTTACAGGAGGCAAGGGAGCTTTTACCGCAGGATAAGAAGGCTAAGCCAAAGGTATCTACTTTTCGTCCCTTTCTTGTGGACAAGGCCCAGCGCCAGCAACCCGCCGCAAAAGCAAACCACTCCAAGGGATCTTTGGTCTGGCGACGGCCCCGAGAGTCTTTATGAAGGTTTTGGGGTTGCTGCTTGCAGTAGCCAGATCCAGGGGCATTGCGGTGACGCCGTCATTCAGCCTCACAGAGGATCATTCTAGGGCTATTCTTCTTCTGCTCCAATCTCACGGTTGGAAGATCAAATCAGGAAAAAGTTCCCGGGTTCCTAGCAACAGGGTAGAGTTCCTGGGTACGATAATAGACTCTATGTCCATGAAAATATTTCTCACAGATCAGCGATGCAGGAAACTTGCATCGACCTGTCTGGCCCTTCAGTCCTCCACAAGCCCATCGGTGGGTCAATGTATGGAGTTGATAGGTCTAATGGTGTCAAGCATAGATGTCATCCCATTCGCCAGGTTCCATCTCCGACCTCTTAAATTGTGCATGTTGAGATAGTGGAACGGCGATCATTCAGATCTATTACAGCTGATATCTATGGATGCTTGGACTCGGAACTCCCTCTCTTTGTGGACCCATCCGGAGCAACTGTCCATGGGGACATCCTTCTTGAGACCATCCTGGGAGATTGTGACCACGGACGCCAGTCTGACCGAATGGGGAGTTGTTTGGGGTGCCAGAATGGCACAAGGAAAGTGGTCCAGGGAGGAGTCTCTCCTTCTGATCAACATCCTAGAACTGCGAGCAATTTACAATGCTCTGAAGGCATGGCCTTCTCTGGAGTCGGTCAGTTTCATCAGATTCTAGACCGACAACATTACCTTGGTGGCTTACATCAACCATCAAGGGGGTACGAGAAACTTCCTCGTGATGAGGGAGGTGTCTCGGATCCTGGAGTGGATGGAGTCCCATGACTGTTCTCTTTCAGTGATTCACATTCCAGGTGTGGACAACTGGGAAACTGACTTTCTCAGCAGACAATCCTTCCATCCAGGGGAATGGTCTCTTCACCCCAGAGGTGTTTGCGGATATTTGTCACAGATGGGGAATGCCAGAGATAGACCTCATGGCCTCCAGACTCAATTGCAAGCTGCCTGGATACGGGTCGAGGTCCAGGGATCCCCAGGCAGAGCTGACAGATGCCTTAGTGGTTCCTTGGGGTTTCAGCCTAGCTTACATCTTTCCACCGCTACCACTTCTACCTTGAGTAGTGGCACGCATCAAACATGAGCAGGCCTCGGCCATTCTGATTGCTCCTTTGTGGCCGCAGAGGATGTGGTTTGCGGATCTGGTGGAGATGTCGTCCTCTCCGCCGTGGAGGTTACCCTGTCGCAGGAATCAGCTGTCACAGGGCCCCTTTCAACATCGAAATCTAGATTCTCTGAGGCTGACTGCGTGGAGATTGAACGCCTAGTCTTAGCCAAGAGAGGCTTTTCTGAAAGTGTGATTGATACTCTCATTCAGGCAAGGAAGCCAGTCACTCGTCGCATCTACCATATAGTTTGGAGGACTTACTTGTCCTGGTGTGAGAAGCATGGATATCCTTGGCACAAGGTGAAGGTATCCAGGATTCTGGCTTTTCTCCAAGAAGGTTTGGAGAAAGGTCTTGCTGCTAGTTCCTTAAAGAGACAGATTTTGGCATTGTCAGTTTTGTTGCATAGGAGACTCGCTGAGCTCCCAGACATTGAATCTTTTGTTCAGGCTCTGTCTAGAATCAGACCTGTCTTTTGACAGTCGGCTCCGACCTGGAGCTTAAACTTAGTTCTTAAGGTTTTGCAGAGGGTTCCGTTTGAACCTATGCATTCCATTGACATTAAGATCTTGTGCTGGAAGGTTCTCTTCCTGTTGGCTATTGCATCGGCATGCAGAGTATCTGAGCTAGCTGCCTTGCAAAGTGACCATCCTTATCTGGTGTTTCATGCGGATAAGGCTGTCCTTTGCACCGGTTTGGGGTTTCTCCCCAAGGTAGTGTCTAACCGTAACATCAATCAGGAAATAGTGGTTCCTTCCTTGTGTCCTAACCCTTCTTCTTCTAAGGAGAGGTTACTTCATAACTTGAATGTGATTCGTGCCTTGAAATTCTATCTTCAGGCTACAAAAGATTTCTGACAGTCTACATCTTTTTTTGTGGTGTATTCTGGGAAGCGCAAGGGAAAAAGGGCGTCTGCTACTTCTTTGTCTTTTTGGTTGAGGAGCTTGATTCGCTTGACTTATGAGACAGCGGGACATAAGCCTCCTCAGAGGATCACGGCTCATTCAACTAGCACTGTGGCTTCGTCTTGGGCCTTCAAGAATGAGGCATCTATGGAGCAAATTTGTAAGGCGGCTACCTGGTCCTCCTTACACACTTTTACAAAGTTTTACAAATTTGACGTTTTTGCTTCTGCGGAAGCAATTTTGCAGGCTGTGGTGCCCTCAGATTACTGTCCGCCATTTACTCTCCCGGTTTCATTCAGTGTCCTCTAGAGCTTGGGTATATGTTCCCAATAGTAATGAATGAAGCCGTGGACTCCTCCCCTTTAGATGGAAAACACGTGATAACTTCATTTCCATCGAGGGGAGTAGAGTCCACAGCTCCCGTCCGTATCTCAGTGGGGCGGACCTAAATTTAATAATCTTCTGGCACCTTTTATACCCTGATGCTTCTCCTACTGTTCCTGGTTCCCTCGGCAGAATGACTGGGGGACAAGGGAAGTGGGGGAGGTATTTAAGCCTTTGGCTGGGGTGTCTTTGCCTCCTCCTGGTGGCCAGGTTCTTAATTCCCAATAGTAATGAATGAAGCTGTGGACTCTCCTCCCCTCGATGGAAATGAAATTATCAGGTAAGCATAATTTGTTTTTCACCGTCTCCTGTTTTTAAAAAGATGTTTCCTGTCGCCGACTCTATTAAGGACGCATGGCGGACAGTGACTAAGGTAGAAGGGGCCATTTCTACTCTGTCTAAGAGGACTACTATTCCTATAAAGGATAGTTGTTCTTTTAAAGATCCTATGGACAAGAAGCTGGAGGCTTATTTGAAGAATATTTAGGCTTATTTGAAGAAGATGTATGTTCATTAAGACCTTCAGTGGCAACCGGCAGTTTGTATGGCCACGGTGTCCAGTGCGGCATCTTACTAGTTTGATGTCCGTCTGAGTCTCTTCAGGTTGGAGGAAATCCAAGATAGGATTAAGGCTCTCAAATTAGCCAATTCCTTTATGTCTGACGCCACCATGCAAGTTATTAAGCTAGGAGCCAAGATTTCTGGCTTCGCGGTGATAGCCCGCAGGGCTTTGTGGTTGAAATCATGGTCAGCAGATGTTAAGTCCAAGCTTTTAGCGCTTCCTTACAAGGGTAAAACCTTGTTTGGCCCTGGTTTGGCAGAAATAATCTCTGACATTACTGGTGGGAAAGGGTCTTTTCTACCACAAGACAATAAAAATTGATCTAAAGGACATCAAAGTAATTTTCGTAACTTCAAAGGAAAGTCTTCCTCTCCCTCTTCTAAGCAGGAACACTCCCAAGTCATCTTGAAAAAGCAGTCTAAGAAACCCGCAGCTGACCAGATAAAAATAAAAGGCATTCTTAAATTGCGTTCGGGACCTTTCTTCCCTGGGAGCTATAGTTCCTGTCCCCGACAGGGAAAAGGCTTTGGGATTTTATTCCAATCTGTTTGTGGTTCCCAAAAAAGAGGGAACTTTTCGTCCTATTTTAGACCTAAAGTGTCTAAACAAATTTCTCAGGGTACCATCCTTCAAAATGGAGACTATTCGGTCCATTCTCCCCTTGCTACAAGAGGGTGAGTTTATGATGACGATAGACCTAAAGTATGCGTATCTTCATATTCCCATTCACTGGGATCATCACACGTACCTGAGATTCGCTTTTCTAGACAATCACTTCCAGTTTGTGGCACTTCCATTTGGCTTTGTCACAGCTCCCAGAATATTTTCAAAAGTTCTGGGGTCTCTACTGGTAGTGATCAGGGCTCTGGGAATTGCAGTGGCACCTTACCTGGATGACATATTGATTCAGGCACCATCTTTTTAACAAGCAAACTCTCATACAGAGACCTTGTTGTATTTTCTACGTTCCCACAGATGGAAAGTGAATCTGGAAAAGAGTTCCCTTGTTCCAGATACAAGGGTAGTTTTCCTAGGTACCATAATAGATTCCCTGTCTATGAAAATTTTTCTGATGGAGGTCAGAAAATCAAAGATTCTTTCCTCTTGCCTCTCTCTACAGTCTACTGTTCAGCCATCAGTGGCTCAATGTATAGGTAATTGGTCCCTTCCATTGACATCATTTCCTTTGCTCGATTCCATTTGGGAGCACTACAGCTATTTATGCTCAGTCAATTAAACGGGGACCATTTGAATCTGTCTCAGAAGATAGACTTAGATCAGTCGACGAGAGACTCTCCCATGGTGGTGTTCTCAGGAGCATCTATCTTTAGGCACATGTTTCCGGAGACCTTCTTAGGTCATTATAACAATAGATGCCAGCCTGCTGGGCTGGGGAGCAGTCTGGGACGCGTTAAAAGCGCAGGGTCTACGGACTTCAGTAGCAGTCTGCTCTCCCCATAAATATCTTGGACTTGAGAGCGATTTACAATGCTCTGATAGCGTGGCCTCAGTTGTCTTTAGCCCGGGTTTATCAGGTTCCAGTCGGACAATATCAACACAATGGCTTACATTAACCACCATGGAGGAGTTCCTTAGCCATGAAGGAGGTGGCTCGGATTATTCAGTGGTTCGAAGCCCACAATTGTTGTCTATCTGCCATCCACATTCCAGGAGTGGACAACTGGGAAGCGGACTTCCTTAGCAGACAGACTTTAAATGCAGAGGAGCGGGCACTCCATCCAGAAGTGTTCTCCAGGTTAACTCTCAAGTGGGGGATGCCGGAGTAAGATCTGATGGCATCTCGACAGAATGCCAAGCTTCTGAGGTACGGTTCAAGGTCGAGATCCTCAGGCTGCCCTGATGCTTTGGCGGTTCCTTGGGTTTTCAGTCTAGCATAGCTGTTTCCTCCGTTTGCTCTCCTTCCACGATTCATTGCTCGTATCTGACAGGAGAAAGCATCGGTAATTCTCATAGCTCCTGCGTGGCCTCACAGGACCTGGTATGCAGACCTAGTGAAGATGTCATCTCTGCCACCTTGGAGGCTGCCTCTGAGGAAGGACCTTCTAACTCGGGGTCCATTCCTCCATCCAACTCTGGTTTCTCTGAAGCTGACTGCTTGGAGATTGAATGCTTAGTTCTGTCTAAGCGTGGTTTCTCTGAGTCGGGCATTAAATCTATGATTCAGGTTTGCAAACCTGTTACTAGAAAGATGTACTATAAGATATGGCATAAATACCTTTATTGGTGCGAATCTAAGGGCTACTCTTGGAGTAGGGTCAGGATACCTAGCATTTTGTCTTTTCTCCTGGAAGGTCTGGAGAAAGGTTTGTCAGCCAGTTCTCTGAAGGGTCAGAATTCTGCATTATCTGTCTTGCTACGTAAGCGTCTGGCGGATGTGCCAGATGTTCAATCCTTTTGTCAGGTCCTGGTCAGAATCAGGCCTGTCTTTAAGTCTGTTGCTCCTCCTTGGAGCCTTAGCATCTTAAGGTTTTACAACAGGCTCTGTTTGAGCCTTTACATTCCATAGATATTAAGTTGTTATCCTGGAAGGTTTTGTTTCTTGTTGCTATTTCTTCTGCTCAGACTGTCTCTGAACTCTCTGCTTTGCAGTATGATTCGCCTTATCTTTCATGCTTATAAGGCGGTTCTTCGTACTAAGTTGGGTTTTCTTCCTAAAGTGGTTTCTAGAAGAAATATTAACCATGAAATTGTTGTTCCTTCTCTATGTCCTAATCCTTCTTGTCATAAGGAACGTTTGTTGCACAACTTGGATGTTGTGCGTGCCTTAAAATTCTACCTTCAAGTGACCAAGGACTTTCGTCAGTCCTCTGCCTTGTTTGTTTGTTTTTCTGGAAAGTGTAAGGGTCAGAAAGCTACCGCTATTTCACTTTCTCTCTGGTTGAGGAGTATTATCCATTTTGCTTATGAGACTGCTGGACAGCAGCCTTCTGAGAGAATACCAGCTCATTCCACTAGGGCTGTTTAGTCTTCTTGGGCTTTCAAAAATGAAGCTTCTGTGGAACAGATTTGCAAGGCTGCAACTTGGTCCTTTCTGCATACTTTTTCCAAATTTTCAAATTTGATACTTTTGCTGAGGCTTTTTTGGGGAGAAAGGTTCTTTAAGCGGTGGTACTTTCTGTTTAGGTCTGCCTGTCTTGTTTTCCCTCCCTTGTCATTTGTGTCCTCTAGCTTGGGTATTGGTTCCCAACAGTAATTAATGACGTTGTGGACTCACCATATCTTAGGAAAGAAAACAAAACGTATGCTTGCCTGATAAATTTCTTTCTTTACGGATATTGTGAGTCCACGACTCCACCCTTAAATTTATGTTATTTTTTTACTAAAACCTCAGGCACCTCTACACCTTTGTGTTATTCCTTTTCCATTTCCCTTCGGTCCAATGACTGGGGATTGTGGGTAGGGGTGTGACACTTCCTTTGCTGTGGTGCTCTTTGCCACCTCCTGCTGGCCAGGAGTGATATTCCCAACAGTAATTGATGACGTCATAGACTCACCATATCCGGAAAGAAAGAAATTTATCAGTTAAGCATAAATTTTGGTTTTTTAAAACTGCATGCTTTGAATTATGAAAGTCTTTCATTTTGAATTCAGCGTCCTTTTAATCAAAAGCTAGATTGTTGTAATATGCAGAATGTGTGTGCCCCCTTTGTACTGTCCTGATTTATAACTTCAAAGCCTGATGAGCAACAACTTGTAGGCTGGCAAAGTCCAAAAAGCAACTTTTTTTTTTGTAGTGAAGACATAATCAGAGGTATGGAAGTCATTGTTATACTTTCATGATTTAGATTGAGTGTGCAGTTAAAATCCTACCTCTTTCTCTTGTTCATATAATTTGCTGATTCCATGATAGCATATAGAGGTAGACTCAAGAGTGTGCATGTCTGTTTTTTTGTTTGTTTTGTTTTTTAAACACTGCTGTCATATAGTACTTAAAGGGACAGTTAACACCAAAAATATTATTGTTTAGATAGATAATCCCTTTATTACCTATTCCTCAGTTTTGCATAACAAACAGTTATATTAATACACTTTTTACCTCTGTGATTACCTTGCATCTAAGCCTCTGCAGGCCGCCCCCTGAACACATGGCTATTTATTATCTATTGACTTGCATTTTAGCCAATTAGTGCAGTGTCATCCACAACCCACAGGAGAGAGCACAATGTTATCTATATGGCCCACATGAACTAGCAATCTACGGTTGTGAAAAGCATGTGATAAGAGGCTGTCTATTGTGGCTTAAAAACGGGCAGAAATTTAGAGGTTTAAATGTTATAAAGTATATTAATATAATGTTGGTTGTGCAAAGCTAAGGAATGGGTAGTAAAGGCGTTATCTATCTTTTTGAACAATAACAATTTTGGTATTTACTGTCCCTTTAAGGTACATTCATGCTCCTGAGCCTACCTCTGTATTCTCCTATAGAAAGGAACTACATTTCAACAATGGTGGATGAAATGCTATATTTTCCATCAATTTGTATAGTATTATGATTTTGCACACTCCTGTCTTTAGTTTATTATACAGAGAAATCTAGACATTAACAGTACTAAATGAAGAGGCAAAGAGTTACATTTGATAACAGAAGTAAATTGGAATGTTAATTCATAGCCGTGTCTAATTTATGTCCAACATATTTGTTTAGCCTTTGTTATTTAAGTGAGACAACATATTCTGTTAAAGGGACAGTCTAGTCCAAAATAAACTTTCATGATTCATATAGAGAATGTAATTTAATTTTTTTTTTCCAATTTACTTGTATCACCAGTTTGCTTTGTTCTCTTGGTATTCTTAGTTGAAAGCTAAACCTAGGAGGTTCATATGCTAATTTCTAAGCCTTTGAAGGCCGCCTCTTCTCTCAGGGCATTTTGACAGTTTTTCACCACTAGAGGGTGTTAGTTCATGTGTGTCATATAGATAACGCTGTGCTCACGCACGTGGAGTTCCAGTGAGCCAGCTCTGATTGGCTAAAATGGATGTCTGTCAAAAGAACTTAAATAAGGGGGCAGTTTGCAGAGGCTTAGATACAAGGTAAAAAGTGTATTATTATAACTGTGTTGGTTATGCAAAACTATCTTTTTAAACAATACAAATTCTGGTGTAGACTGTCCCTTTAAGGTGAGAATTATATTTACAGTTCGGCAGTTTCTGGCAATTCCATTTGGTAATTGATCCTATACCGATCCGATACATAGACAATGTAGCAATAATTGATTTTTAAAATAGTGATTTTAAAAATATTTTAAAGGGACACTAAACCCAAATTTTTTTCTTTCATGATTCAGATAGAGCATGCACATTTAAGCAACTTTCTAATTTACTCCGATTATCAATTTCTCTTGTTAAGTGTATCCAGTCCACGGATCATCCATTACTTATGGAATATATTCTCCTTCCCAACAGGAAGCTGCAAGAGTCCACCCACAGCAAAGCTACTATATAGCTCCTCCCCTAACTGCCATATTCAGTCATTCTCTTGCAAGCCTCAACATAGATAGGAGGTCGTGAGAGTCTGTGGTGCTTTCTACTTAGTTTATTCTTCAATCAAAAGTTTGTTATTTTTAAATGGCACCGGAGTGTGCTGTTTATCTCAGGCAGTATTTGGAAGAAGAATCTGCCTGCGTTTTTCTATGATCTTAGCAGACGTAACTAAGATCCATTTGCTGTTCTCACACATTCTGAGGAGTAAGGTACTTCAGAGGGGGAATGGCGTGCAGGTTTTCCTGCAGATAAGGTATGTGCAGTAAAATATTTTTCTAGGAATGGAATTGTCTAAGAAAATACTGCTGATACCGAAGTAATGTAAGTAAAGCCTTAAATGCAGCGATAGCGACTGGTATCAGGCTTATTAATAGAGATACATACTCTTGTAAAAATGTGTTTTAAAACGTTTGCTGGCATGTTTAATCGTTTTTTAACATATGTTTGGTGATAAAACTTATTGGGGCCTAAGTTTTTTCCACATGGCTGGCTTAAATTTTGCATAGAAACAGTTAACTGAAGCTTCCCACTGTTGGCTGTGGCAGTTTGTTGTGTCTGTTTTTAAAAACGTCTGTCTTTTTTTTTTTTTATCTGTTTTTTGCATTAAGGGGTTAATCATCCATTTGCAAGTGGGTGCAATGCTCTGTTACCTTATTACATGTACTGTAAAAATTTCGTTTGTTTTACTGCCTTTTTTTCACTGTTTTTCAAATTTTGACAAAATTTGTTTCTCTTAAAGGCACAGTAACGTTTTATATATTTGCTTGTTAACTTGATTTAAAGTGTTTTCCAAGCTTACTAGTCTCATTATTAGTCTGTTCTAACATGTCTGACATAGAGGAAGCTCTGTGTTCATTATGTTTTAAAGCCATGGTGGAACCCCATCTTAGAATGTGTACCAGATGTACTGATTTCATGTTAAACAATAAAGATCATTTTTTGTCTTTAAAAACATTATCACCAGAGGATTCTGTCGTGGGGGTAGTTATGCCGACTAACTCTCCCCACGTGTCAGACCTTTTGACTCCCGCTTTAGGGACTCACGCTCAAATGGCGCCAAGTACATCAAGGGCACCCATAGCGTTTCTTTTACCAGGGGATTCTGTCGAGGGGAAAGTTATGCCAACTAACTCTCCCCACGTGTCAGACCCTTCGACTCCCGCTTCAGGGACTCACGCTCAAATGGCGCCAAGTACATCAAGGGCGCCCATAGCGTTTATTTTACAAGACATGGCAAAGGTGGTGAATAATATTCTGGCAGCAGTATTAGTCAGACTACCTGAAATTAAAGGAAAGCAGTTAGCTCTGGGGGTAGATACAGAGCATACAGACGCTTTAAGAACCATGTATGATACTACCTCACAATATGCTTAGTCTGTGGGTGATTTTTTTTGACTCAGGGAAGATGATTTAACCTGATTCTGATATTTCTACATTTAAAATTTATGCTTGAGAACCTCCACTTGTTGCTCAGGGAGGCTTTGGCTGCTCTGAATGAATGTGTACAATCGCAGGGCCAGAGAAATTGTGTAGACTGGATAAATAATATTTCTAAACTATGGAGGTTTACAATGGCACTACTGTGGCAATCCCCACAAATATTAGGTTGGTTACCCCCCGTCCTACTTGTTGCGTTTCAATTGTGCCTCAAGTGGGGTTAGATCAATGTAAAGAGTGTGGGTTGGTGCTCAGCATTAACTTGAACTATAACACACAAAAAGTGGATAAAGATCCACTGAAAGAATGCCAATAGCACTCTATGCCTAGGCTGGAAGGCGTGCGATCCGGATATAGTTAAAACATAACTTTCTTTCATGTAATTAACAAGAGTCCATGAGCTAGTGACGTATGGGATATACATTCCTACCAGGAGGGGCAAAGTTTCCCAAACCTTAAAATGCCTATAAATACACCCCTCACCACACCCACAAATCAGTTTTACAAACTTTGCCTCCAAGGGAGGTGGTGAAGTAAGTTTGTGCTAGATTCTACGTTGATATGCGCTCCGCAGCAAGTTGGAGCCCGGTTTTCCTCTCAGCGTGCAGTGAATGTCAGAGGGATGTGAGGAGAGTATTGCCTATTGAATGCAGTGATCTCCTTCTACGGGGTCTATTTCATAAGGTTCTCTGTTATCGGTCGTAGAGATTCATCTCTTACCTCCCTTTTCAGATCGACGATATACTCTTATATTTACCATTTCCTCTACTGATTCTCGTTTCAGTACTGGTTTGGCTTTCTACAAACATGTAGATGAGTGTCCTGGGGTAAGTAAGTCTTATTTTCTGTGACACTCTAAGCTATGGTTGGGCACTTTATTTATAAAGTTCTAAATATATGTATTCAAACATTTATTTGCCTTGACTCAGAATGTTCAACTTTCCTTATTTCCAGACAGTCAGTTTCATATTTGGGATTATGCTTTAATTATCATATTTTTCTTACCTCAAAAATTTGACTTTTTTTCCCTGTGGGCTGTTAGGCTCGCGGGGGCTGAAAATGCTTCATTTTATTGCGTCATTCTTGGCGCGGACTTTTTTGGCGCAAAAATTCATTTCCGTTTCCGGCGTCATACGTGTCGCCGGAAGTTGCGTCATTTTTTTGACGTTATTTTGCGCCAAAAATGTCGGCGTTCCGGATGTGGCGTCATTTTTGGCGCCAAAAGCATTTAGGCGCCAAATAATGTGGGCGTCTTATTTGGCGCCAAAAAATATGGGCGTCGCTTTTGTCTCCACATTATTTCAGTCTCATTTTTCATTTGCTTCTGGTTGCTAGAAGCTTGATGTTTGGCATTTTTTTCCCATTCCTGAAACTGTCTTATAAGGAATTTGATCTATTTTGCTTTATATGTTGTTTTTTCTCTTACATATTGCAAGATGTCTCACGTTGCATCTGAGCCAGAAGATACTACAGGAAAACCTCTGCCTGCTGGATCTACCAAAGCTAAGTGTATCTGCTGTAAACTTTTGGTAGCTATTCCTCCAGCTGTTGTTTGTATTAAATGTCATGACAAACTTGTTAATGCAGATAATATTTCCTTTAGTGATGTACCATTGCCTGTTGCAGTTCCCTCAACATCTAAGGTGCAGAATGTTCCTGATAACATAAGAGATTTTGTTTCTGAATCCATAAAGAAGGCTTTGTCTGTTATTTCTCCTTCTAGTAAACGTAAAAAGTCTTTTAAATCTTCTCTCTCTACAGATGAATTTTTAAATGAACACCATCATTCTGATTCTTTGGACTCTTCTGGTTCAGAGGATTCTGTCTCAGAGATTGATGCTGATAAATCTTCATATTTATTTAAGATGGAATTTATTCGCTCTTTACTTAAAGAAGTACTAATTGCTTTAGAAATAGAGGATTCTAGTCCTCTTGATACTAATTCTATACGTTTGGATAAGGTTTTTAAAGCTCCTGCGGTTATTCCAGAAGTCTTTCCTGTTCCTAATGCTATTTCTGCAGTAATTGCTAAGGAATGGGATAGATTGGGTAATTCATTTACTCCTTCTAAACGTTTTAAGCAATTATATCCTGTTCCGCCTGACAGATTAGAATTTTGGGACAAAATCCCTAAAGTTGATGGGGCTATTTCTACCCTTGCTAAACGTACTACCATTCCTACATCAGATGGTACCTCGTTTAAGGATCCTTTAGATAGAAAAATTGAATCTTTTCTAAGAAAAGCTTATCTATGTTCAGGTAATCTTCTTAGACCTGCTATATCATTGGCTGATGTTGCTGCAGCTTCAACTTTTTGGTTGGAAACTCTAGCGCAACAAGTAACAAATCGTGATTCTCATGATATTATTATTCTTCTCCAGCATGCTAATAATTTCATCTGTGATGCCATTTTTGATATTATTAGAGTTGATGTTAGATTTATGTCTCTGGCTATCTTAGCCAGAAGAGCTTTATGGCTTAAGACTTGGAATGCTGATATGGCTTCTAAATCAACTCTACTTTCCATTTCTTTCCAGGGAAACAAATTATTTGGTTCTCAGTTGGATTCTATTATTTCAACTGTTATTGGTGGGAAAGGAACTTTTTTACCACAGGATAAAAAGTCTAAAGGTAAAAACAGGGCTAACAATCGTTTTCGTTCCTTTCGTTTCAACAAAGAACAAAAGCCTGATCCTTCGTCCTCAGGAGCAGTTTCAGTTTGGAAACCATCTCCAGTCTGGAATAAATCCAAGCCTGCTAGAAAGGCAAAGCCTGCTTCTAAGTTCACATGAAGGTACGGCCCTCATTCCAGTTCAGCTGGTAGGGGGCAGGTTACGTTTTTTCAAAGAAATTTGGATCAGTTCTGTTCACAATCTTTGGATTCAGAACATTGTTTCAGAAGGGTACAGAATTGGTTTCAAGATGAGACCTCCTGCAAAGAGATTTTTTCTTTCCCATGTCCCAGTAAATCCAGTGAAAGCTCAAGCATTTCTGAATTGTGTTTCAGATCTAGAGTTGGCTGGAGTAATTATGCCAGTTCCAGTTCCGGAACAGGGGATGGGGTTTTATTCAAATCTCTTCATTGTACCAAAGAAGGAGAATTCCTTCAGACCAGTTCTGGATCTAAAATTATTGAATCGTTATGTAAGGATACCAACGTTCAAGATGGTAACTGTAAGGACTATATTGCCTTTTGTTCAGCAAGGGAATTATATGTCCACAATAGATTTACAGGATGCATATCTGCATATTCCGATTCATCCAGATCATTATCAGTTCCTGAGATTCTCTTTTCTAGACAAGCATTACCAATTTGTGGCTCTACCGTTTGGCCTTGCTACAGCTCCAAGAATTTTCACAAAGATTCTCGGTGCCCTTCTGTCTGTAATCAGAGAACAGGGTATTGTGGTATTTCCTTATTTGGACGATATCTTGGTACTTGCTCCGTCTTTACATTTAGCAGAGTCTCATACGAATCGACTTGTGTTGTTTCTTCAAGATCATGGTTGGAGGATCAATTTACCAAAAAGTTCTTTGATTCCTCAAACAAGGGTAACCTTTCTGGGTTTCCAGATAGATTCAGTGTCCATGACTTTGTCTTTAACAGACAAGAGACGTCTAAAATTGATTACAGCCTGTCGAAACCTTCAGTCTCAATCATTCCCTTCGGTAGCCTTATGCATGGAAATTCTAGGTCTTATGACTGCTGCATCGGACGCGATCCCCTTTGCTCGTTTTCACATGCGACCTCTTCAGCTCTGTATGCTGAACCAATGGTGCAGGGATTACACAAAGATATATCAATTAATATCTTTAAAACCGATTGTTCGGCACTCTCTAACGTGGTGGACAGATCACCATCGTTTAATTCAGGGGGCTTCTTTTGTTCTTCCGACCTGGACTGTAATTTCAACAGATGCAAGTCTCACAGGTTGGGGAGCTGTGTGGGGATCTCTGATGGCACAAGGAGTTTGGGAATCTCAGGAGGTGAGATTACCGATCAATATCTTGGAACTCCGTGCAGTTTTCAGAGCTCTTCAGTTTTGGCCTCTTCTGAAGAGAGAATCGTTCATTTGTTTTCAGACAGACAATGTCACAACTGTGGCATACATCAATCATCAAGGAGGGACTCACAGTCCTCTGGCTATGAAAGAAGTATCTCGAATTTTGGTTTGGGCGGAATCCAGCTCCTGTCTAATCTCTGCGGTTCATATCCCAGGTGTAGACAATTGGGAAGCGGATTATCTCAGTCGCCAAACGTTGCATCCGGGCGAATGGTCTCTTCACCCAGAGGTATTTCTTCAGATTGTTCAAATGTGGGGGCTCCCAGAGATAGATCTGATGGCCTCTCATCTAAACAAGAAACTTCCCAGGTATCTGTCCAGATCCCGGGATCCTCAGGCGGAGGCAGTGGATGCATTATCACTTCCTTGGAAGTATCATCCTGCCTATATCTTTCCGCCTCTAGTTCTTCTTCCAAGAGTAATCTCCAAGATTCTGAGGGAATGCTCGTTTGTTCTGCTAATAGCTCCGGCATGGCCTCACAGGTTTTGGTATGCGGATCTTGTCCGGATGGCATCTTGCCAACCATGGACTCTTCCGTTAAGACCAGACCTTCTGTCTCAAGGTCCTTTTTTCCATCCGGATCTGAAATCCTTAAATTTAAAGGTATGGAGATTGAACGCTTGATTCTTGGTCATAGAGGTTTCTCTGACTCCGTGATTAATACTATGTTACAGGCTCGTAAATCTGTATCTCGAGAGATATATTATAGAGTCTGGAAGACTTATATTTCTTGGTGTCTTTCTCATCATTTTTCTTGGCATTCTTTTAGAATACCGAGAATTTTACAGTTTCTTCAGGATGGTTTAGATAAGGGTTTGTCCGCGAGTTCTTTGAAAGGACAAATCTCCGCTCTTTCTGTTCTTTTTCACAGAAAGATTGCTATTCTTCCTGATATTCATTGTTTTGTACAAGCTTTGGTTCGTATAAAACCTGTCATTAAGTCAATTTCTCCTCCATGGAGTTTGAATTTGGTTTTGGGAGCTCTTCAAGCTCCTCCGTTTGAACCTATGCATTCATTGGACATTAAATTACTTTCTTGGAAAGTTTTGTTCCTTTTGGCCATCTCTTCTGCTAGAAGAGTTTCTGAATTATCTGCTCTTTCTTGTGAGTCTCCTTTTCTGATTTTTCATCAGGATAAGGCGGTGTTGCGAACTTCTTTTGAATTTTTACCTAAAGTTGTGAATTCCAACAACATTAGTAGAGAAATTGTGGTTCCTTCATTATGTCCTAATCCTAAGAATTCTAAGGAGAAATCATTGCATTCTTTGGATGTTGTTAGAGCTTTGAAATATTATGTTGAAGCTACGAAATCTTTCCGTAAGACTTCTAGTCTATTTGTTATCTTTTCCGGTTCTAGGAAAGGCCAGAAAGCTTCTGCCATTTCTTTGGCATCTTGGTTGAAATCTTTAATTCATCATGCCTATGTTGAGTCGGGTAAAACTCCGCCTCAGAGAATTACAGCTCATTCTACTAGGTCAGTTTCTACTTCCTGGGCGTTTAGGAATGAAGCTTCGGTTGACCAGATCTGCAAAGCAGCAACTTGGTCCTCTTTGCATACTTTTACTAAATTCTACCATTTTGATGTATTTTCTTCTTCTGAAGCAGTTTTTGGTAGAAAAGTTCTTCAGGCAGCGGTTTCAGTTTGAATCTTCTGCTTCTGTTTTTTGTTAAACTTTATTTTGGGTGTGGATTATTTTCAGCAGGAATTGGCTGTCTTTATTTTATCCCTCCCTCTCTAGTGACTCTTGTGTGGAAAGATCCACATCTTGGGTAGTCATTATCCCATACGTCACTAGCTCATGGACTCTTGTTAATTACATGAAAGAAAACATAATTTATGTAAGAACTTACCTGATAAATTCATTTCTTTCATATTAACAAGAGTCCATGAGGCCCACCCTTTTTTGTGGTGGTTATGATTTTTTTGTATAAAGCACAATTATTCCAATTCCTTATTTTATATGCTTCGCACTTTTTTTCTTATCACCCCACTTCTTGGCTATTCGTTAAACTGATTTGTGGGTGTGGTGAGGGGTGTATTTATAGGCATTTTAAGGTTTGGGAAACTTTGCCCCTCCTGGTAGGAATGTATATCCCATACGTCACTAGCTCATGGACTCTTGTTAATATGAAAGAAATGAATTTATCAGGTAAGTTCTTACATAAATTATGTTTTTATTAAATGTTTGATTAAAATATACACAAACACACAAACATATATTAAAATTACCACTCTGTTAGGTGATTCTATATAAGGGTGATGGCTATCAGTTACAAATATGGGCCTCAGATAAGTAATGCCATCACCTATAGAAATATGATATTCTTAATTTAGTAAATTAGGGCACTCCCACTGGCCACATACAATCGGGTAACTAAGGTAGAGGGGGACAGAGCTTGCTTATTAATATTGAAATTATCAGTCTTAGTCCAGCTCCCTACAATGTAGATGTCCGTTGGTATTGAAATGTGCACAATACCTGTCACATTTGGTCTCTCAGAGTAATCACCGCTGAGTTTTGCAATAAATTAGGTATCTCTAACTGGTGGTTCTGTGAGTTTGGAATACCCTGGTGACAGACACCTTATGTCAATAGATGTGTATATTTGCACCAATACCCTTCAGAATTTAATAAATTGTTGTAATCCACTGAAAGCTATTATAAACATTAAGACTTTGTCAGCTTCCTTAATTAATTCATTCAATGGGTGACAATTCGATTCACTCTGAATGTATGAAAAATGTTATTCAGGTTATTGTAAGTTATCTAGGTTTTATTTAGTATCAATGGTATTGTGTGTGTTAAAAGATTGTGTTTTCGTTATACCTGCAAGGTAAACGGTACTTGATTAAACGGTATCTTATCACGTGCCAGAAATAAAGTAACAATCTTTTATGTACAGAGTTAATTCTGTTTCACTCAGGTTAATACCCACTCAGATTCTTTGATCATATAGTATTTTCCTGTTTATATACACAGGTTTTAGGTTACACATTAGTGATTCATATATTTATTTTTAATAGCAAAGGTTTGCAAATGTATTATATTGGTGTCTGATTTTTACTGTGTATATATTAGGAACTAGTATTAAAATATTCAACCCAGCGTACCATCTTCATGACAGTATATATGATTAGTTCCTCAACTTAGTTTAATATCCATATAGGAAAGTCCCTGCTGATATGTTGTTTCTAAGTAACACAGGACTGATTGTATACCGTGTCTTAGTATGATCTCAGTATCTATCATATGATTCAATCCCCTTAATGATGTGTTGTATCCCAGCTAAGAGTTTCTCTTCTAAGCACTGAAACGTTTCTATATAGCTATAGGAGAGTTTGAATTAACTTGTCAGTTGATTTTTAGACTGTAATAAATTTATATATATATTATGATTCTACGGTATCTTGATAGAATAATGTATTATTGGCAGTCGGAGCGTTACCGTTTCTTTGTATAATTAGTGCTTCAATAGTA
>NW_026510750.1:0-34074 GCF_027579735.1 Bombina bombina
TATATATATATATATATATATATATATATATATATATATATATATATATATATATATATATATATATATATATATATATATATATATATATACACCCCCTCCGTTCTCTCTCAGGCTACGGCCCCTATTTATCAAAGGTCTTGCGGACCTGATCCGACAGAGCGGATCAGGTCTGCAAGAACTCACTAAATGCGGAGAGCAATATGCTCTCCGCATGTAACATTGCACCAGCAGCTCACAAGAGCTGCTGGTGCAACGCCGCCCCCTGCAGACTCGCGGCCAATGAACCGCCAGCAGGGGGTGTCAATCGACCCGATCGTACTCGATCGGGTTGAATTGTTGCAATTCCTGTGCGCATGCTCAGAGCAGGCGGACAGGGTTATGGAGCAGCGGTCTTTGTGACCACTGCTTCATAACTGCTGTTTCTGGCGAGCCTGCAGGCGACCCTGAAGCACGAGACATCAAGCTCCATTCGGAGCTTGATAGATAGGCCCCCATATATTTTCTATACACTGTCTCTTCTCTCAAATATCTTCACTCTTTCTTAACCCCTTGAGTGCTAATGATGGCTCTGAGCCGTCAGTTTCCCACTCTGGTGCTAATGACGGCTCAGAGCCGTCATTAGCACTCTCCCAACTTGAGGGAGATCTGGGGGCTCCCATCCGCTCCTTCCTGTTTTGCGTGATGACGTCACCACACAACATGTTAAATATAGGAGCAGGGGACATGCTGCTTAGAAGCCTGTATCTCAGGCATCTAAAAAAAAAAAAAGGTTAAAAATTATAAAATAAAAAACCATTTAAAAAAACCTTAGCACCCAGGTGGGAAAGTGCTTAGCACTCAAAGGGTTAAAGGGACAGTCTAGTCCAAAACAAACTTTATTCAGATAGAGCATGTAATTTTAAACAATTTTCAAATTTACATCTATCACCAGTTTTGCTTTGTTCTCTTAGTATTCTTAGTTGAAAGCTAAACCTAGGAGGCTCATATGCTTATTTCTAAGCCCTTGAAGGCCGCCTCAAATCTCAGGGCATTTTGACAGTTTTATATATATTATATATTATTTTTCTCCAATTATTATTATTTTTATTTTATTTTTTTAATCTCCCTTTAAAATAACACCTCCCAATGCCCCAAAAGGAAGCTTTAGAATACATCCCAGCTCACAAACTCATGTTAGACCCCAAATAAGAAAATGTAAAAAAAGGCTATATGAATGCAATTTTAACACAAGCTGAGCTGTAAATATACAATACCTTATAACCTGGGCCTAACTGGTAAATTGCAAAGATCTGTGCAGCATTGAGAGCTTCACTGAAGAGATACACTGCAGCCATCTGCCCACAAAATACTCGATTAGCATCAGCTGTCTCAGATGAGCCAAGGAAACACTTGTCAAAGGTCTAAAAAAAAAAAAAAAAAAAATGAAATATTTCCCATTTAAAAATGCAAGCCATTAAAGTATAGAAACACTAAGGAAATTGGTAAAATAAACAAATTAATTGAAAATATCCGTGGAACCTGTGAGTAAAAAGAGTATATCAGATACAGTTAAACAATAAAAAGACAGTTATACTTTATCATAAGCTCAAGAAAATCATGATTACAGGATCATGTGCTTAGTTCCCTGTATTATTTTTAGAATATATATTATTTATCCTCAAACAGTATGCACAAAAAACAAACTGGTATACATTCCACTTACTTTGAAACACCTTTCCATTCTATAATTTAAAAACCAACAGGCACAGAGGAAGGTAGGGGAGTGTGGTAAGCCTGCCTAGGGGAAGGAGTCATGAAAGTGAATACAGAAAGGATGATTTCTTTTTTTGGAGGTTTATCCTTAGAACATCAACAAAGAAATGCTAAAGACATGTACAGTATGGTGGACTTTAAAATACCATATGCCAAAGTTTATGCTGATGACCAAAAACATTTATGTTAGAACATAAAAAAAAAAGAAGATTGCAGAAATTAGCATGAGCTGATCCAGCTTGTAAAGTTACATGAGTATGTGAGGGCAATCCCACACAGCTGCTCAAAGATCTGAAGAGGAAAGGCCAGCCTCCTTTGCTCATGAAGGCTACGTATTTTAAGGCCTTTCAGGTTTGGCATCTGCAATAATGCACTGCCAAATACAGGAGAATACTATGCTGAAAGCGCTAGAAGACAAGAAACATGGCAGTCTGTACCATTAAGGGCAAGATTGATCAATTTGCAAGTGGACACTATTCAAAAGTTGTAAACCTGTCCACACTTGATAGCAAATTATGGGGCAGTAAGTAATGTTCCCTATATTTAGCATTGCACGATAGCAATGCCGCCCCCTACCCTCACACAACCAATTGCCTAAAAGAAAGGGCTTGTCAATCACCCCAGTCAAATTAATCCGGGATGATTTTCATACACCAAATCTAGTTTGGTGGAGAGAGTTTATGAAGCAGTGTTTTTAACCGCTGCCTCATAAATATCAATTTCAGGCTCAAATGAGCGAGCCTGTAACCGATCTGGGTATTCGCTTCATCATAAATCTTGCCCAATGTATAACCATATATCAGTACTGCTGGGTAGATCGCCTCTGAGCTCTACAGAAGGTAGAAACAACTCCCATGTGTGAGCAAAAATGTTCTCTCTCTTTAAATTTACCGTTTCAGCACTAACTATTCCAAAAATGGATGGTGCTATATCCACTCTGGCTAGGTGGATTGCCTTTAGGAGACAACCTCATTCAAGGATCCAATGGAGAGAAAGCTTGAAAGCTTTCACAGGATGATCCTTTCAGCCGACATGGTGTACATTTTTTTTCATGTTGGTCTGGCAAAAAGTTTACCAGCCATTTCCCTTAAAGAGATAGGAAAGTCAAAATAAAAAAGTCATGTAAATTTTAAGACACTTTTAAATTAACTTCTATTTTCAAATGTGCTTTGTTTTCTTGCTATCCCTTTGTGAATGAATACTACGCACATATCCTACACTAGTGGGAGCTAGCTGCTGATTGATGCCTGCACACATTTGTCTCTTGTGATTGGCTAACTATAAGTGTTAAGCTAGCTGCCAGTAGTACAATGATGTTCCTTCAGTAAAGGATAACAAGAGAATGAAGCAAAGTAAATTTGAAAGTTGTTTAAAATCGAATGTTCTATCCAAGAAATAAAAAAATGGGGTTTCCTGTCCCTTTAAAGGTCAAATTTCAGCCTGGTCAGTCTTGTATCACAAAACTTCCTGACATTCAAGTTTTTGTTTTATCCTTGATCAGAATACTGGTTATCGGACCAGCTTCATCTCCGTGGAACTTTAACCTGGTATTGAAAGTTCAACCGATTCAACCTTTTGAACCTATGCATGGTCTCGAAATCCAGTGGAGGGGGAGGGAAGGGGAGGGAGTGGGAGAGCCCTATCCTACAATTATTTTCCTAAAAAGGGACAGGGAGGGATGGGGCAGCTACAATAATGAAAATGGGATGTGGGGGGGGGGGGGCTAACAAAGGATTGCAGGAGGAGGGGGACACTACGCTACAGAAAAAAACAAAAAAACAACATGTTTTTCAGGTACTGGCAGACATCTGCCAGTACCTAAGATGGCAGCTAATAGAGGTGGGAGGTTTAGAAAGCTATTTTGGGGGGATCCTACACTGCAGAAAATATAAAAATATGTACATATATTTTATAGAAAAAAAAATTATAATATAATAAAAAAAAAAAAAGTCTTACATTTTTATACTGGCAGACTGTCTGCCAGTACATAAGATGAGGATGACCAGTGGGGGGTGAGGGAGGGATCAGGGGTTGGAAAGTGTCAGATGCGAGGGTAATCTCTACACTAAAGCTAAAATTAACCTTTTAAACTACCTAATTAACCCCTTCACTGTCGGGAAGGAATAATAGAAGTGTGGTGCACAGCTGCAATTAGCAGTCAGCTGTTTCTGATCAAAGGGGATCCCAGATAAACTTTTACAACCATTTGCGCCATGATTGCACAAGCAGTATGTAAATAATTTCAGTGAGAAACCCAAAGTTTGTGAATTTTTTTTTTATTTGATTGCATTTAGAGGTGAAATGGTGGCATGAAATATACCAAAATGGGCATAGATCAATACCTTGGGTTCTCTACTTAAATTTTTTTTTATAATTATATATATATATATATATATATATATATATATATATATATATATATATATATATATATATATATGTGTGTGTGTGTGTGTGTGTGTGTGTGTGTGAACAGAGGCAGCACTCACTGGTCTTTTTTAAATGTGCAATTTAATTTTGTGACGTTCCGGGGACTGTATCCCCTTCCTCAGACAGAGAACACATAGACAATGTGCATACATTTATGCAAACCTAGACCAATGAGACATAAGACCCACCCCCCAAAAGTGAAAGAAACGCCAAAAGGTTGTCATAGCAACCTCAAACAATGTACACACCAACACAGCTCACCCAATAGACAGGCAAGTAAACATGTAACATCAGATCCTAACAGTTCTCATCTATTCACTAGTAGTCCTCATGTACAATGTAAACTAAAACAGAACATAAACTGCTGATTAAATGAGAAACAGACACAATGCATTCACAGCATATATGGTACTGTTAATCATAAGTAGAATAGCGCAACCCACAGAATCCACATAGCAGAAGCCATCATAGTGTTAAATTACGTGCTTATTCAGAGAATCCATGTAAAGCCCAACCACATTCATTTTCGTTTTCAAGTATGTCCTGGGTCCACAAAACATTGCATTGATACAATAGGGTACAATAAAAACAGAATTTATGCTTACCTGATAAATTACTTTCTCCAACGGTGTGTCCGGTCCACGGCATCATCCATTACTTGTGGGATATTCTCCTCCCCTACAGGGAATGGCAAGGAGAGCACACAGCAAGAGCTGTCCATATAGTCCCCCCTCTTGCTCCGCCCCCCAGTCATTCGACCGACGATTAGGAGAAAAAGGAGAAACCATAGGGTGCCGTGGTGACTGTAGTGTATAGAGAAAGAAATTTTTCAAACCGGATTAAAAAACCAGGGCGGGCCGTGGACCGGACACACCGTTGGAGAAAGTAATTTATCAGGTAAGCATAAATTCTGTTTTCTCCAACATTGGTGTGTCCGGTCCACGGCGTCATCCATTACTTGTGGGAACCAATACCAAAGCTTTAGAAGGGAGGGAGCAAATCAGGTTACCTAAACAGAAGGCACCACGGCTTGCAAATCCTTTCTCCCAAAAATAGCCTCCGAAGAAGCATAAGTATCAAATTTGTAGAATTTGGCAAAAATGTGCAGAGAAGACCAAGTCTCTGCCTTACATATCTGATCAACAGAAGCCTCGTTCTTGAAGGCTCATGGGAAGCCACAGCCCTAGTAGAGTGAGCTGTGATTCGTTCAGGAGGCTGCCGTCCGGCAGTCTCATAAGTCAGTCGGATAATACTTTTCCGCCCGAAAGAAAGAGGTAGCAGTAGCTTTTTGCCCTCTCCTCTTACCAGAGTAAACGACAAACAAAGATGAGGTTTGTCTAAAATCCTTGTTGCTTCTAAATAGGACTTTAAAGCACGAACTACATCTAAATTGTGTAACAAACGTTCCTTCTTTGAAACTGGATTCGGACACAGAGAAGGAACAACTATTTCCTGGTTAACATTCTTGTTGGAACAACTTTCGGAGGAAAACCAGGCTTAGTACGCAAAACAACCTTATCTGAATGGAACACCATATAGGGTGGATCACACTGCAAAGCAGATAATTCAGAAACTCTTCTAGCAGAAGAAATAGCAACCAAAACAGAACTTTCCAAGATAGTAATTTGGTATCTATGGAATGTAAAGGTTCAAACGGAACCCCTTGAAGAACTGAAGGAACTAAATTAAGACTCCAAGGAGGAGTCATGGGTCTGTAAACAGGCTTGATTCTGACCAAAGCCTGTATAAAAGCTTGTACCTCTGGCACAGCTGCCAGTCGTTTGTGTAAAGCAGAAATCTGTCCCTTTAAAGAACTCACTGACAACCCTTTATCAAAACCTTCTTGGAGAGAGGAGAGAATCTTAGGAATTTTAATCTTACTCCAGGAGAATCCCTTGGATTCACACCAACAGATATATTTTTTCCATATTTTATGGTAAATCTTTCTAGTCACAGGTTTTCTGGCTTGAACCAGAGTATCTATCACTGAATTTGAAAACCCACGCTTGGATAAAATCAAGCGTTCAATTTCCAAGCAGTCAGCTGCAGAGAGACTAGATTTGGATGTTCGAATGGACCTTGTACTAGAAGATCCTGTCTCAAAGGTAGCTTCCATGGTGGAGCCGATGACATATTCACCAGGTCTGCATACCAAGTCCTGTGCGGCCACGCAGGAGCTATCAGAATCACTGAGGCCTTCTCCTGTTTGATCCTGGCTACGAGCCTGGGAAGGAGAGGGAGCAGTGGAAACGCATAAGCTAGGTTGAACGACCAAGGCGCCACTAATGCATCCACTAGAGTCGCCTTGGGATCCCTGGATCTGGACCCGTAGCAAGGAACCTTGAAGTTCTGACGAGACGCCATCAGATCCATGTCTGGAATGCCCCATAATTGAGTCAACTGGGCAAAAACCTCGGGGTGGAGTTCCCACTCCCCTGGATGGAAAGTTTGACGACTCAGATAATCCGCCTCCCAGTTGACTACTCCTGGGATGTGAATTGCAGATAGATGGCAGGAGTGATCCTCCGCCCATTTGATGATCTTGGATACCTCTCTCATCGCCAAGGAACTCTTTGTTCCTCCCTGATGGTTGATGTAAGCTACAGTCGTCATGTTGTCTGACTGGAATCTTATGAATCCGGCCTTCGCTAGTTGAGGCCAAGCCCGGAGAGCATTAAATATCGCTCTCAGTACCAGGAAGTTTATCGGGAGAAGAGACTCTTCCCAAGACCATAGACCCTGAGCTTTCAGGGAATCCCAGACCGCGCCCCAGCCTAATAGACTGGCGTCGGTCGTGACAATGACCCACTCTGGTCTGCGGAAACTCATTCCCTGAGACAGGTGATCCTGGGTCAACCACCAACGGAGTGAGTCTCTGGTCATCTGGTCTACTTCAATCTGTGGAGACAAGTCTGCCTGATTGAGCATGCACAGTTGTAATGGTCTTAGATGAACTCGAGCAAAAGGAACTATGTCCATTGCTGCAACCATCAATCCTACTACTTCCATGCACTGAGCTATGGAAGGCTGCAGAATAGAGTGAATTACTTGACAAGCGTTTAGAAGCTTTGACTTTCTGACATCTGTCAGGAAGATCTTCATTTCTAAAGAATATATTATTGTTCCCAAAAGGGAACTCTTGTTGACGGAGACAGGGAACTCTTTTCTACGTTCACCTTCCACCCGTGAGATCTGAGAAAGGCTAGAACAATGTTTGTATGAGCCTTTGCCTTGGAAAGAGACGACGCTTGAATTAAAATGTCGTCTAGATAAGGTGCCACTGCAATGCCCCTCGGTCTTAGAACCGTCAGAAGGGACCCTAGAACCTTTGTGAAAATTCTGGGAGCAGTGGCTAACCCGAATTGAAGAGCCACAAACTGATAATGTTTGTCCAGAAAGGCGACTGATGATGATCTTTGTGGATAGGAATATGTAGGTACGCATCCTTTAAATCCACGGTAGTCATCTATTGACCCTCCTGGATTGTAATGGTTTCCATCTTGAACGATGGAACTCTGAGAAATTTGTTTAGAATCTTTAAATCCAGAATTGGTCTGAAAGTTCCCTCTTTTTTGGGAACTACAAACAGGTTTGAGTAAAACCCCTGACCTTGTTCCACAGTTGGAACTGAGTGTATCACTCTCACTTTACTATGGCTCCTACGCAGTGTAAGAATGCCTGTCTCTTCATCTGGTCTGAAGATAAGCGAGACATGTGGAACCTTCCCTTTGGAGGAAGTTCCTTTCTAGAAGATATGCCAAAGAGACTATTCTAGTGTCTAGGGATCCGGAACATCTCTTGCCCAAGCCTGAGCAAAAAGAGAGAGTCTGCCCCCTACTAGATCCAGTCACGGATCGGGGCTACCCCTTCATGCTGTCTTGGTAGCAGCAGCAGGCTTTTTGGCCTGTTTACCCTAGTTCCAACCTTGCAATGTTTTCCATTCTGGTTTAGGTTGGGAAGTGTTGCCTTCTTGTCTGGAGGCCGCAGAGTTAGGAATTGGTCCGTTCCTGAAATTGCGAAAGGAACGAAAATTAGATTTGTTCTTAGCCTTAAAAGGCCTATCTTGTGGAAGGGCATGTCCCTTTCCACCAGTAATGTCAGAAATAATCTCTTTCAATTCCGGCCCGAATAGGGTCTTATCCTTGAAAGGAATATTAAGAAATTTATTCTTGGACGACACATTCGCCGACCAGGATTTTAGCCAAAGCGCTCTGCGCGCCACTATGGCAAACCCTGCACTTTTCGCCGCTAACTTAGCAATAGAAAAGCGTCATCCAAAATAAATGAATTAGCCAACTTAAGTGCCTGAATTCTGTCCATGACTTCATCATATGGAGTCTCCCTTTGAAGCAAATTTTCCAGTTCCTCGAACCCAAATACGCTGCAGTAGTGACAGGAATAATGCACGAGATTGGTTGAATAAGGAAGACCTGCTGAATAAATTCTTTTTTAACAGTCCTTCTAATCTTTTATTCATAGGATCTTTGAAAGCGCAACTGTCCTCAATAGGAATAGTTGTGCGCTTAGCTAACATTGAAACCGCCCCCTCAACCTTAGGAACCGTTTGCCATGTGTCCTATCTGGGGTCGACAATGGGGAACATTTTCTTGAATATAGGAGGTGGAACAAAAGGTATACCTGGCTTTTCCCACTCCTTAGTCACTATGTCCGCCACCCGCTTGGGTATCGGAAAGGCATCCGCGTGCACTGGAACCTCTAAGAATTTGTCCATCTTGCACAATTTCTCTGGCATTACCAGAGAATCACAATCATCTAGTGTAGTTAGGACCTCCTTAAGCAGGGCGCGGAGGTGTTCTAACTTAAATTTAAAAATCACTATATTAGTGTCCGCCTGCTGAGAAACTTTTCCTGAATCAGAAACTTCCCCTTTAGACAGGCCCTCCCTCACTGCTATACTCAGATTGATGTGAGGGAACAACTGGTAAATTGTCCTCCGCGCTAACCTGCTCTCTTCTGTATTTAAAAACTGAGCAATCACGCTTTCTAGAATAGGATGGCAGTTTGGATAACAGATTTGCTAAAGAATTAACCATCACTGCAGTTAATTGCTGCATAGTAACCAGCATTGGCGCGCTAGCTGTACTAGATATCGCCTGCGCGGACAAAACTGGTATTGACACAGAAGGAGAGGATGATAAACTATCCCCACTACCTTCACATGAAGAATCATCCTGGGCAATCTTATTAAATGTGACAGTACTGTCCTTACTTTGTTTGGACGCTATGACACAATTTGCACAAAAACATTAATAGAGGGAACCACCTTGGCTTCCATACATACACAGCATAAGCTATCTGAAGGTACAGACATGTTAGACAGAATATGGCAGGCTAATAATGCAATAAAAACGTTTTTAAAGACAAGCGTTACTGTCTCTTTAAATAATAAACAAGCACACTTTATTTCTGAAAGTTTGAAAAACTATGAAGGCAATGTCCGATTTTTACAAAATTTGCACCCCAGAATCTTAGTGCCTTGAAAGTATTGCACACCAAGTTTCAAGACTTTAACCCTTAAAATGAGCAAACCGGAGCTATTTGTTCAAATAAACAATTTTAACACACAACAATCACTGCCACAGCCTTGCTGCGGCTTTTTACCTTCCCTTAAAGTGATCCAGCACTGAAATAAACCTTCCTGAGTCAGTTTTCTTTACCCATAGGACCCTCAAATGAAGCTGCATGCACTGCCAAGTAAATAAACTGCGCAATTGAGGCGCGAAAACAGGGCCTCCTTCATCTGCATTACCAGAGTGAAGGGGCCTTTCTGACTTTTTTTTTTGGTCCTATTTTTTTTTTGGTCCTATGAATGACTGAGGGATTTTGGGAAAGTAGGAGGGATTAAAAGCTCTGTTAGGTTGGGTGTTTTGCCTCCTCCTAGTGGACTGGAGTTTAATCCCAGATGTGATGGCTTATGGACTCTCACCATCATGAAAGACTGAATTTATCTGGTAAGTGTAAATATTGTTTTTCTTCATAGGTTCCTAAAACACTTATGAACTCTAACAATAAAACTGCAGAGATCTTAAAACCAAACAACCTCTGTTTCTCCTGCCTAACCTAAAGAAATACACAAGGGAATAAACAAAATGGAGAGAAAATATAAACTAGTCTGAACCTTTAAGCATTTGCCAATAATTGACAAGGGCATCCTGCAAGGTTGCCATCAAAACTATTTCAACATTTCCATAAATGAACAGAAAAAAAATGGAATTAATCTACTGACAACTCAAGATATCTGTATCAAGAGTTGAAAACACTGGAAAATAGATGACAAATCACACAAAACTGAGTATCAGCAGCTTCTTACATTGGAAACCTGTTATGAAACCCCAGATAGCTCAAATACGTCATCACCATCATGTTGCACAAATGGATACTAACAGGACACAAACACACAGGATGTCTCTAAGTCCAAAAAAAAAAAAAACAAAGAAGACCACAAACACTAAGCCTAGAGCTGATCTAAAAATCAGGCCCAACCAAAAAAAAAATGGTATTCATGAAAATGACAGTCCTGATTGACTGCAGAAAATGAATTTCCTGTGAGTATCAGTGTCATGCCAATCAAAAACCTCCACCTCTGGCAGGATAAAATCTCTTAGATAACACTAGGAAGTCACAGTTCCACTTAGTCAAGAGGAGAGAGAAGATAAAAAGTAATAGGAAAATCCAGTGACGTGATCCTTACTAAAGAAGATGTTAAAACTTTAAAAAAAAAAAAAAAATATGTTTAGATTCTTTAACAGCAAAGCAAAGAAAACCAAAATAGGGGCAGAGCTAACCGCTGTGGTGAGCAGCATACTTACAGAGCTCCGGGCATTTAGCTTACAAAAACTTAATAAAATGGTTTTAAACTAAGCAAACTCTCCCTAAAAAGGGGAACTATAGTCTACCTACAGCCTGCACCTCTGCCCTAGGCGACTAAAAGTAGTCAATATATAGGTGCTTGGGCAATATCTGATTACCTCAACTGGGACCCTTAAACCTGACCGCTGTGAGGACACAAGCCTAACTGTTCACATAGAGGAGGTATTTACCTCCAGGTTCAGGAGGGTCGGGGATCCGCTCCAGAGCTGAAGATTGGGCCCATCTAAGCTGCGCAGCTATTCCTGACAAGGAAACGGCCGACCGTACTCCCGGTGAGTCTGCTGGGACCTCGCTTCATCTTGAGGGACACCTTTCAGCACCGTCCCTTACCGGAGGTAGGAGAGGCCACACAGCCCTGCGTGGAGCACCGGAGGAGCAGCGATTTCCCACGAGGGCTAACAAAGAGGTCCCGGGAGCATAGTTTGCAGGCGGGGGTCCTACTATTTACTGCCGGCCTTTTTGGTGTGATCTGGTGGCCATCTTGCGGCCTCTTGAGAGTGAGGGTGACGCAGTCAGGAGGAGACAGGGTGCCGGCAAGGTGAAGGATAATTTGCCATCCATTTGATCCTCAAGTTGCTGTCTGCTCCAGAGGCATCCTAGGGGCTACTGGGGCTGGGCTGAGGGATCCTGTAGCGCCTGTTACTGCCTGAGTAGGTCCGGGGGGCCTGTCTGGGTCTTATCCACGTTGTGAGCTGCTGCCCGGTGGAAGCTGGTACCTGAGAGAAACTGGGTGAGATCCATGCCTTTGGCGGCTTAATCCTTTATTTTTTATTATTATTATTCTCCTATTTGCTCCTTATGCTGATCCCTAACGGTATATACGTTTTGTTGCATCCAGGCACAGTCCCATACCCACACATTTTTGCACCTCAGTGTGACTGTAGCCACCACAGGCATCTCCATAACTTACAGAGGACAACTTATTTCTGGGCCTACCTCTCCCTCTCCAGCCAAAGCTACAATCAAGCCTATATTATAGCCCACCTGGGTCCTTAGTCACCCCTAACTCATAGCACCGACAGTGGGGTATTTCATTTGATCCTTTATCGTCTTCAGGGACATTGCTGGGACTATCACCTTTTCTCCCCTTACAGCCATCTTTGCCACTTGGGATCTTTTCAGGACCTCCCATATGATTGGTGTCATGAATTTTTCATGACAGAACAGACACCATGTTGATTTTTTTATTTAAAGCCTAACCAGGGCTCATCTATTATAACATTTCATATCAATATGTTTTCCATTATTCAAGGTAGTTTACTTGCTTAGGCCCAGATTAGTCGCTTATTTCTGTAAATAAGTGCAGTTTATAACCTTGATTGTAGTCTAGGAATGTTGGGGTAAACATAAAAATAATTAAGTATTTTTCTAATATTTTTACTCTATATGTGAGAGCCATCTACTGTTAGAACAATAATATTTAATCTAATTAATTTTATGTTAATTAATGCTTAAAATATTATAATTAATGACTCCTCTTAGATGAGAGAATGGGAATATATAGGGTCTAGCCTAATGGGAGGGGGTCGTTTTCCTCTGCTTGGGAACTGGTCACATAAGATATGGAGTTGGTAATTTGCTAAACAACTACAGAGGTCCGAGATTATTGGATTATAACTGCTGAGGCTAGTTGAGCCCACTCGGACAGACCTACGACCTGACAGTTTTATTCCTGTCTGCAAAGGGGGAATTTATTCCTACCACCTGGTGTTATTTGTCGGCAATAACATTGGGTGAAACAGGAATTATGATAAATTATTATCTGATGGTTTGTCATAATTAATTTACCTGATTCTCTGCAATTACCTTAGAGGGTTTATAACCAAATATTTAGTTCCTATTATCATGCCAATGTTCGTGTCATTTTGAAAATATGATTTAATTATCCTTATAGTTTTATCTCTGCATTATTATCGCTTTAATTGATTATTATAGGACTGTAGTTTATTTCTCTTTATTATTTTGAGTGCTTAAGTTACTATTAAATGCTAATTATTTTTCTAATCAAAATGCTTTAATAAAGCAAATTTTTGTTATTCATTTGGTGTCGGTATAATTAATAGACTGATAGCAACTAAAAGGATTCAGATTTTGTTCATTATCTTTAACAAGTTATAATAAAAAAGTGTCATTAAAAATTGCAGCATTTCACATAATATACTTTTATAGATAAAGGTAATATTCATAACATTGGGGTACCCACTCTTACCTATTAAAACAGATTCCCTCTACTCACATTTGGGTCCACTCAAGACCCTCATACATGAGACTCCTTTTCTCACTGGAAATTTAAGTGAGACCACCTATAGTAATCACCCACGTTTGGTCAAATAAGACTTGAGTCCTTCCCACGGAGTAACTAGTAGTAACTTACATGAAGCCTGACCCGGACTCATTACTGCTCCTCTGAGCTACACTCAAATTTGTCTTGTCCGATTGATGCTGCTGTGTCAGCTTTGTTGTCTTTGGGTTGTTAATCAAAAGTGTAGTGTCACTTCTTTGCTTGATTTAACACCTTGTTTCCACAGGCCTCCTGGATTATAATACGCTGTGCTTTAAACTGTAATTTTTTATTTATTTTTGTGATCCCCTTGAGACTCTCCCTTTCTGGCCCAGCTAGTCTGCGCTGGTCACTTCCCTTTCCCCTTCCTTTGGGTCGTATCCCCTGTTCCCCGAGTCGAGAGGGGACCTCTTGGCCCTTGTTGAGTGAAAAGCTCTGTGTGCGGATAGGGTTCAAGATCATAGTATCTTCGGTAGCCCATTCCTACCAGTCCCGTATCAGCTCTCTCACCAAGTCCCTTTATCTTATGTGTTTTCTGCAGGGAAATTGTAGACCATTAACATTGTGATGTAGCTCCTATTGTGACAAATTGCCCAGCCCCGCTCTAAAGGTATTTGTGTATTTCTAGAAATGTCAATACGTTTGTGTACTTCACCCGTTTATTGTTCAACAGTGGTGTGTATATCTCTTGGTTGCATAACGGCCTGCTACTAGTTTCCTTTACTGTTGACCGAGTGCTATCTACAATGCCTCATTCTGCCAGGAAGCACTCCAAGTCCAACTCTAAACCCAAAAAAAAGTTTTTTGACAATTTCTCGCAGGTAGCCACAGAGTCGGCTTTGGAACCCAGCAGGGAAATGAGCGACCCAGATTCTCAAGATGAAGAGTCCCTGTCTAGCACACACTATCGCTGCTTCACATCGCTTCATTACGGAATCCACACTCAAGAAGCTACTGGCCACCCAAACCCGCTCTATCACTCAAGAGATCCAACGAAGCTCGGCAGAGTTGAAGGAGGAGATCTCCAAAAATTGGAGAGAGAGTTGATGCGTTGGAGCGTAAACAGGATGATATTGTCGTAGATCAATCCAGCCTTCTGGCATATTCAGAAAACCTAGACGAACAAATCTAACAATTGGAGTTCAAACTCGCAGACGTTGAGGACAGGTCCAGGCGCAACAATATAAGGTTCTGAGGCATCCATGAATCTATTTCACCGTCCGACCTAAAAGAACACCTGCAGGCTCTCTTCCAGGAACTAGTAGGCTCCCCTGAAGGGCTCACGGGAACTATGGAGTGAGCACACAGGGCCCTCCGTTCACGGAATGTGGCCCCTGATAAACCGAGACACATTATAGTGTGCTTTCATAGCTTCCTATATAAGGATCGGATGATGCAGGCTGCCTTTAAAAAGCCAAGTCTGAGTGTTAGATTTAGTGAAGCCCAGCTTCTCCCTGACCTGTCCGCTCACACCCTCCAACAACAGCGACAGTTCCAACCGGTTACTGCCCCGTTACACAAAGCCAATATTAGGTACCAATGGGGCTACCCCACTAGGTTAATTATTACCAAGGACAACCAAACATTTGTGGCCTCCACTGTTTCTCGAGGTCTGTCTTTCCTCACGTCCTGGGGCCTCCTACAGGAACCCCCGACCATACAAGCTCCTTCACACCCTAAATTACAAGCCTCAGCTCCAGAATGGTCTGCAAGGGATCAAAGACTGAAGCGTCCCAAGCTACAGCAATCACAAGACTTTCTTGGACATCCTGTGGCTACGGCTTAATCTGCTGAACAAATTATTGGACCCTCAGGGGTTTTTCTTTCTACCTCTTTACTAGGCCCTCTAACCAGGCAAACCCACCTGGTCAGATGTCAGTGTTAATACAGTTATGTATTCCTAAATGCACCATTGTTTGTGTTTTTTGCACTATTTTCCACTGTTTAACTTAGAATTTTATGTTTATTACTTACGGACATGTAGTTATTTATATTAGAGTGGGGCTGGCGTTCTGGCCCTTCTCCACTTGCTCGAGCATTAGGTTCTCCCCCCCCCCCCCATTCAGAAGCCCACTCTAGGGTTCCTTTGAGGTGGACTATTTCCACCGCACTCTAGACCCTTTCTTAGCATCTTTCCCGCCCTTCCTCTCATCCCCCTTCCCTCCCCCATATTAAGAGACCATTGTATCTCACCTTGGCTATCTCCGCACTCTAATTCATGGCCCAGTCCACTCTAAGAATTTTTACCCACAATACCAGAGGTCTCAACTCTCCCCATAAACGTAGCCTTCTGCTGCGATCATTGAAGCATCATAACCCGGACATTGTATTCCTACAGGAAATGCACTGGCTAGCAAAATGACCCCTTAGATTCTCCTCCAAGTCACACACTCGCATTGAATATGCCCCTTTCGTTAAAAAAGTTAGAGGGTACTGCCATTCTCCTCCACAAGCGCCTTGCTTTTGAGCCTATTCAGGCTATTAAGGACCCACAATCTAGATACGTCATTTTGATATGCAAACTGAATCATGTACTCTATACTCTGTCTACCTCCCAAATACTCACCAACCCAAATTCTTGAAACATATCCTTCATACAATTGACCAGGTTAAGCAGGGTAGAGTCCTTACAGCTGGGGATTTTAATATGGTCTGGGACCCTAAAGTAGATAGGAAATTGGTTGACACAAATAAGAAACAATCAGCTGCTGAACTCCTAGCCAGTAGGTTCCGCAATTTAATGTCCTGTTCAGGCTATTACGATATGTGGAGAGCTACTCATCCTAAAGATAAAGACTTCATGCATTTCTCACAACCACACAAGCAATATGCTAGATTAGACTACATTTTCTCCACGGCAGATTCTTTAGACCTTCTCACGCAGGCCACTATCTCCCTTTGTGCTTGGTCGGACCAGGATCATGTTCTGGCTGACATAAACTCGACAAACACTCCACAAACTAGAGCCCCCTGACGCATGCCCCACCACCTCCTAAGTGATGCCCCGTTTAGAGAGGAACTCCGTAAAGTACTTAAACATTTCATACAAACTAATGATAATGCTCTGGTTGGAGACGATAACCTATGGGAGGCCGCAAAAGCAACCATCAGGGGGTTTATAATAAGCCAACAGGCAAGCCTTAGAAAGCAAGCGGGACTAACCCTGTCACAGGCCCACATCAGGCTGAGGGAACTTGAGACTCAAAATAGAGCTGCCCTAGCACTTCAAGTTGTTAATATCAAGAATCATATTTCCCAAATTGAACTTAAAAAGGACCCAAATTAACCTAACCAAATTAAAACTACTGTTTTATTACAAAAGTAATAAGGCAGATACCCTTCTGGCTAACAAACTCAGAAACAGGACTGGTGCCTTGCGCATCCACAGTATACGTTCTGCACATTCCCTCCTTCAAATTCCATCCGAAATTGGAGAAGAATTTGCTAAATACTACTCAAATCTCTATAACAAACACCTCCAAAAAGCCTCAATCGACATCCCCGGAATGCATGCTCAAGTATCTAAAGTCCTTAAATCTCCCCGTACTCTTCAGAACATCGCGACCTCTTAGGTTCCCCTTTTCCAATTGCTGAAATACAGCAAGTCCTCAAAAACTCAAAGTCCTTCAAATCCCCTGGCCCAGATGGCTTCCCAGTTCACTTCTATAAAATATAGAACCGAGAACTCTCCCCCTTACTCCTCAGGCTCTTCAATCTAGCCCTAGAGGAGGGCAATCTCAAAAAATAATTTCTCAAAGCTACCATCAAAACGATACTAAAACCAAATAAGGACCCCACATTATGTGCCAGCTACAGGCCAATATCACTCAACACCAACATAAAGTTCTATTCAAAATTATTAGCTAATCGGGTAGCAAACCTCCTACCGCACCTCATTAACCCGGATCAGGTGGGATTTGTCCCAAAACGAGAGGGCCCTGATAACACTAGGCGCTTACTAAACATTCTTAGCCTCTCCTCTAGACTTCATAATCCATTAGCTATCATTTCATTAGATGCCGAGAAGGCTTTTGATCGCGTGAGATGGCAGTTTCTATGGGAAGTCCTTGAGAGATTCCGATTCCCCAGTGACTTGATCAGAGCAATTAAGGCCCTATATTCTGCCCCCTCTGCCCTGGTGAGAGGACTTGGTTTTCAGTTTACTCCATTCAACATAACTAATGGCACCAGACAGGGTTGCCCTCCGTCGCACCTACTATTTGCGATGGCTATTGAGCCTCTGGCTGAGCAGATTAGAGCCGTTCCTCAAATTAGGGGTATCCCTCTTTTTGGTACTGTTCATAAAATAGACTTATTTGCAGACAACGATACTCTTTTCTCGTCAGATCCTGCACTCACTATCCCCAGACTGCTAAAACTTCTAGACTCATTTAATGCCCACTCCTATTATAGGCTGAACCTATCAAAAACTGAGATATACATGCAGGATGTCCCAAACGCTCTAATAGCACCAATGAAATCTAAGTTTGCCTTCAGTTGGACGGAGTCCTCCATCCTACATTTGGGCGTCAAGTTAACCAGCGACTTAAATCAAGTCGTCGAGGATAATTATCTTCCTTTACTTTCTGAGCTTCGCTCCCTTAAAAATAATTGGAATCTTACCCATGTCTCATGGTTGGATAGATTGGCAGCTCTAAAAATGTCCTTCCTGCCCAAGCTTACATACTTGTTTCGGTTTCTAAACACATCCTCTTACAATTTCAGAGTGAACTAACCAAACACATCTGGCATGGTAAGCCCCCCAGAGTGGCACACAAAATTCTCCAGCTCCCTAAGAACCGTGGAGGTATTGGTTCACCCTCTGTGATACGATACTATGAGGGAGCAATGCTCACTCATGTTGCTCAATGGGGAGTTAGATACTCCTTGAGTAGATGGAGAGCAATTGAGCATGCTTCATTGGCCTTCAACTTAGATCTCCGAGACCTGATATGGACCCCTCTCCATTGCCGCAGAGAACCAAATTTGATAAATTCTATTTGTGAATGTATCAATTTCTGGGACAAACTCAGTCATTCTCCACAAATAGCCCCCGCACCCCTCCCCTATAACTTCTCTTGCTGGCCTACTTACAGGTTTGGATACCCCCCCACTCAAATGGGCCCAGCTGGGGGCCATTACAGTCTCGGACCTCTGGCACACCACCTCCAGGGATAGTTTTAAACAGATCTCCCAATTTGAAGCCGACCTCTTGCTCCCGCTACACTTACCGTTAGAATATCACAGAATCAAAAGCTTCTTGGTCATGCAACCCATTTACTCCTAACCAAGAGTTTAATACAAGAGCTGCTATATGTTATGTTATTACAGAATGAGCATTTTGGAGTGAGCATTTTTAAAGCAGCTTGATTGTCACTGGGGCTGCAACCAGAGAGAGAATGAAAAAAGGCTTTCAGTAGCAGGAAGAAGAGTTGTCATATCCACATGAAAAGGTGGTGGCAAACCCTACATTAGCTCACATATTAAAATCCTTCTCCATTTGTAAAAAAAAATAATATTATATTTGAGATATAAATAATACATGTGTTGTACCATCGAGTCTGTAAAATGCTGCTGTTTTTTTTTTTTTAAATAAATCAAACGAGAGAAAACAGACTACAATGAATCATGTCCATAAGACAAAAAAAACAACAACAATTGGAAGGTGGAACTTGCATTAGCAATACAGTGTATAGTGGAGTTTTGGGACTTGTTCCCCTTGGTGGGGGGGGGGGGGGGGGGACAAGTCTATATGAGTGATACACAAGTAATTGCATACACTAATTAATAGAGCTTCTCAGAACTACTTTTTAGTAGATATAATGGGTTTTAAAATGAAAACAATTACTGACCAGCTAGTTAATAACTACACATAACTTACATCACTTGTATTGACAAGCCAGGTTATCTCCCCAAATGATGCCAATTCACCATTCACATAACACCGTAGCTCGCTGTTCTTCCACCGATTGTAAATGTGGACTATTGAAACCATATACCACTGAAAAAGAAAAAAAAAAGTGTATTGTTAAAGTGATGGTAAACTCTAATTTATAAAAGCAGACCTGGAATATTAGTGATATTTTAGATGGAGTTTAATTCATCAGTTGTAATAAAGATGCGCTATAACTTACTTATTAATATAGAAATTCAAAAAGCCCGCGCTCTGCCTCCCACTTCAAAAGCCAATTTTTCTGTGAGGTATTAGTTTGATATGTTCTCCAATCAGGGCTCTATTTACAACCATTAGTTTCATAGTCCTATTTGTTGCAATTCTCATTCACAATTAGCAGTTTTGTCAATACATCCAACAAAGATGATACATTTTTATTACAATTAAAAATAAAGGTTAGTTTTTGTACTCATTCTTAAAAAAGTACATAAGTGTTTATTAAATCTACAAAAACATCAATAGGCCAATTAATAAAACTAGATTTGCAAGTCATTTCATAGTGACAGGGCTGTAAGCAGTGTTCTCTAAATTAATTGTATATGCAGTCCAGGGATATAACCCTTTATATCCTTTGCTACGGCCATTTAGGAACAGGTAAATATCAAGCAATTATTGTGCAGTATGTATGAGGGTGAGGTTCCCCATAAAGCCCTCCTGCATTTCAGGGGCAATAAAAAAAAACACACACACACACTACAGTTTTCAGATTTGTGTTACAGGAAAGTCGGGCAAAAAAATAACATTACAAAGTTTTTTTCACTATGCATAATAAATAATTTTATCTAGAATGGCATGTTTACTTTATTATACCTTTAAGTCAAAGGGATTGATTGCTGTAATGCACTACAGTCTGCCCTAGAGAATGCATCACTTAATATAAAAGGAAAATTATTTTACTCATTATGCTGGCAGATTTGTGCCTACAGTTTGTGCTTTGGATAGACTTACTAGCAAGCATGCGCAACACCAATTAAACGCTGGAATTTTTAAAATAAACAGAGATAAATAAGTGTGTTTAGCATTTCTAAAAAAAACATAATATGTGCTTATTTATTGTGAGCCTTTCCATTTCCCTTAGCCTTTCTACAGGGTCTAAACACATAGTTAAATTAGAGCTGGAGCAGCAATGCACACAGCCACCAATAAGCAATATTTAAACACATCAGAGCATTTAATTTTGCCCCTTTAATCTGTTGGTTGCAAGACTGGCAGTAACACATTGAATACCCTTTTTGGTAGCCAAGGAGTAAAATTGGATCTCAGTTAATAAGGTTTATTTAAATAAAATATTGTTTAGACAACAATTCCTTACCTTCTGCGGCTTGAAATCATATTTCACACAGTGTTGGAAGCCTTTTCCCTTGGACTTTATGGATGTGACAATTAAGCAGCCTCCAACAAAATGAGCCGAATAGCCAAGTCCTTTGTTTGTTCTAAAACTATGGAAGAAAGTCAGGAAAAGTAATGTAATGCAACAGTTCATTCATAAAAAATAAAACAAAAGTATATTAAACACAACTAATAAATGTCAATTACTCTGTGTCCAAAATACTAAAATAATTTAAAAACTTACCAGTACAAATATGGTTTAGCCTTATCCACATTTATGTTGTTTATGGGATCCATCCTTATCCAAGTATGAAATGTGAATCCATTCTGATATGGCCATTTGGCTATTGGAGGTAGAGCAATAGCCTAAAAAAGAAAACAGGAAAAAAAAAAAAAAAAAAAAAAAGAATTTCACTATACAGTATAAAATACTCTACATTGCTTGTCATCACATTGATAAAGGCCGACTCACGGCCAAAACGCTGTGGAGAAGATCACACTGATAAAAAATGCATACCAACGATCCTTGCTAAACGAACACTAAGCTGTCAGCCCTTAGTGATTCACATTACCAGGATCAAAGGTCATGAAAGGCAGAAATCATCTCCACAAACTACACTCCGTTCCGTTATAGTTTCCCCCTCCCTCTCCCCCCTCCTGGAGCATGATGTCAGTAATTGACAACAACAGTGACTGAACGCTCTGCTTAGAGCAGAAAACTTGTGGAGTTTGAAAAAGTAAAACTGTGGGGGGAAGTTAAAAAAAAATAGGTAATGCACTTAGCATTTGCTGCTTAATGTGTATTATATACAATAGACTGGCAAATGAAATCTATTTACAACCTAACTGAGAAATGTGTCTCACTGCAGCTCACACACTGCAGGCAAATGTTATATTCTCTAAGTACTGTAACAGCCAATATGCTGTGTCATGTGACTAATGAGCCCTGTAACGCACGCTACAATATGGCAGCTTACATAGGAAATTTGGCACTGGCTCAACACTGTATTTCAAAACAATCCCTTTGAAAAGTTTGGGGTAAGAGGAACAGATAAAATAAACAGCAGTGATTATTTTATTTTTATTTATAAGAAAAAGTAGGTTTCAGCCATTTTCATTAGGTGTTTAATGTCCCTTTAAGGGCTACTTATTGCACTGGTATATGTGCTGAAAGAAGTACCTTACCACAGCCAGGATGGGGAGTTTGTGGCAGTTTTTGATGTGGATTTAAAGAGCAATATTAATATGCATATATCTATCCCTTGTTCCTTAGAAAAGAAAAAATGATGTGGTGCACAAGCTTCAATATTTTCATCATAATTTACTTTACTTACTGCAGCACTTTTTCCTGGAAAGTTGAAAAATGCATCAGGACCATACTTCTGAGGCATGTGCTTTAAAACAGACAATAGCTTTCCTGCATGAGGTGGCTACAAAAAAAATAAAACACAAAATAATAATAAATAATATGGCAGATTATGTATAAAAAAAACACATCCCAATGGTGGCTTTAATTTTTTATGGTACTTTAAAATTATTACATATACTTAAAGTGACAATCAATTCATTAAGAAAATTTGAAAAAACATAATTTATGCTTACCTGATAAATTTATTTCTCTTGTAGTGTAGTCAGTCCACGGGTCATCCATTACTTATGGGATTATATCTCTTCCCCAACAGGAAGTTGCAAGAGGATCACCCAAGCAGAGCTGCTATATAGCTCCTCCCCTCACATGTCATATCCAGTCATTCGACCGAAACAAGACGAGAAAGGAGAAACCATAGGGTGCAGTGGTGACTGGAGTTTAATTAAAATTTAGATCTGCCTTAAAAGACAGGGCGGGCCGTGGACTGACTACACTACAAGAGAAATAAATTTATCAGGTAAGCATAAATTATGTTTTCTCTTGTTAAGTGTAGTCAGTCCACGGGTCATCCATTACTTATGGGATACCAATACCAAAGCTAAAGTACACGGATGAAGGGAGGGACAAGGCAGGAACTTTAAACGGAGGGAACCACTGCCTGAAGTACCTTTCTCCCAAAAATAGCCTCCGAAGAAGCAAAAGTGTCAAATTTGTAAAATTTTGAAAAAGTGTGAAGTGAAGACCAAGTCGCAGCCTTGCAAATCTGTTCAACAGAAGCCTCATTTTTAAAGGCCCAGGTGGAAGCCACAGCTCTAGTAGAATGAGCTGTAATTCTTTCAGGAGGCTGCTGTCCAGAAGTCTCATAGGCTAAACGTATTATGCTACGAAGCCAAAAGGAGAGAGAGGTAGCCGAAGCCTTTTGACCTCTCCTCTGTCCAGAGTAAACGACAAACAGGGAAGAAGTTTGACGAAAATCTTTAGTTGCCTGCAAATAGAACTTCAGGGCACGGACTACGTCCAGATTATGCAAAAGTCGTTCCTTCTTTGAAGAAGGGTTAGGACACAATGATGGAACAACAATCTCTTGATTGATATTCCTGTTAGAAACTACCTTAGGTAAGAACTCAGGTTTAGTACGCAGAACTACCTTGTCTGAATGAAAAATCAGATAAGGAGAATCACAATGTAAGGCAGATAACTCAGAGACTCTTCGAGCCGAGGAAATAGCCATCAAAAACAGAACTTTCCAAGATAACAGCTTGATATCAATGGAATGAAGGGGTTCAAATGGAATGCCTTGCAGAACGTTAAGAACTAAGTTTAAGCTCCACGGCAGAGCAACAGTCTTAAACACAGGCTTAATCCTAGCCAAAGCATGACAAAAAGCCTGAACGTCTGGAATTTCTGCAAGACGCTTGTGTAGAAGAATAGACAGAGCAGAAATCTGTCCCTTTAACGAACTAGCGGATAAGCCCTTTTCTAAACCCTATTGTAGAAAAGACAATATCCTAGGAATCCTAACCTTACTCCATGAGTAACTCTTGGATTCGCACCAATATAAATATTTAAGCCATATCTTATGGTAAATTCTTCTGGTAACAGGTTTCCTAGACTGTATTAAGGTATCAATAACCGACTCAGAGAAGCCACGCTTTGATAGAATCAAGCGTTCAATCTCCATGCAGTCAGCCTCAGAGAAATTAGATTTGGATGGTTGAAAGGACCCTGAATTAGAAGGTCCTGCCTCAGAGGCAGAGACCATGGTGGACAGGACGACATGTCCACTAGGTCTGCATACCAGGTCCTGCGTGGCCACGCAGGCGCTATCAGAATCACCGATGCTCTCTCCTGTTTGATCTTGGCAATCAGTCGAGGTAGCATCGGAAATGGTGAAAACACATAAGCCATGTTGAAGACCCAAGGGGCTGTCAGAGCATCTATCAGCACCGCTCCCGGGTCCCTGGTCCTGGATCCGTAACAAGGAAGCTTGGCGTTCTGGCGAGACGCCATGAGATCCAGATCTGGTTTGCCCCAACGATGAATCAGTTGAGCGAAGACCTCCGGATGAAGTTCCCACTCCCCCGAATGAAAAGTCTGGCGACTTAGAAAATCCGCCTCCCAGTTCTTCACGCCTGGGATGTAGATCGCTGACAGGTGGCAAGAGTGAGACTCTGCCCAGCGAATTATCTTTGAGACTTCCAACATCGCTAGGGAACTCCTGGTTCCCCCTTGATGATTGATGTAAGCCACAGTCGTGATGTTGTCCGACAGAAATCTGATGAACCTCAGAGTTGCTAACTGAGGCCAAGCTAGAAGAACATTGAATATTGCTCTTAACTCCAGAATATTTATTGGGAGGAGTTTCTCCTCCTGAGTCCATGATCCCTGAGCCTTCAGGGAATTCCAGACTGCGCCCCAACCTAGAAGGCTGGCGTCTTGTTACAATCGTCCAATCTGGCCTGCGAAAGGTCATCCCCTTGGACAGGTGGGGCCGAGAAAGCCACCATAGAAGAGAATCTCTGGTCTCTTGATCCAGATTTAGTAGAGGGGACAAATCTGAGTAATCCCCATTCCACTGACTTAGCATGCACAATTGCAGCGGTCTGAGATGCAGGCGCTCAAATGGTACTATGTCCATTGCCGCTACCATTAAGCCGATTACTTCCATGCACTGAGCTACTGACGGGTGTGGAATGGAATGAAGGGCACGGCAAGCATTCAGAAGTTTTGATAACCTGGCCTCCGTCAGGTAAATTTTCATCTCTACAGAATCTATAAGAGTCCTTAGGAAGGGAACCCATGTGAGTGGTAATAGAGAACTCTTTTCCACGTTCACCTTCCACCCATGCGACCTTAGAAATGCCAGAACTACCTCTGTATGAGACTTGGCAGTTTGGAAACTTGACGCTTGTATCAGAATGTCGTCTAGGTACGGAGCCACCGCTATGCCTCGCGGTCTTAGTACCGCCAGAAGTGAGCCCAGAACCTTTGTAAAGATTCTTGGAGCTGTAGCTAACCCGAAGGGAAGAGCTACAAACTGGTAATGCCTGTCTAGGAAGGCAAATCTTAGGTACCGATAATGATCCTTGTGAATCGGTATGTGAAGGTAGGTATCCTTTAAGTCCACAGTGGTCATGTACTGACCCTCTTGGATCATGGGTAGGATGGTTCGAATAGTTTCCATTTTGAATGATGGAACTCTTAGGAATTTGTTTAGGATTTTTAAGTCCAAGATTGGTCTGAAGGTTCCCTCTTTCTTGGGAACCACAAACAGATTTGAATAGAATCCTTGCCCGTGTTCCGTCCGCGGAACTGGGTGGATCACCCCCATTAGTAAGAGGTCTTGTACACAGCGTAGAAACGCCTCTTTCTTTATTTGGTTTGCTGATAACCTTGAAAGATGAAATCTCCCTTGTGGAGGAGAAGCTTTGAAATCCAGAAGATATCCCTGAGATATGATCTCCAACGCCCAGGGATCCTGGACATCTCTTGCCCAAGCCTGGGCGAAGAGAGAAAGTCTGCCCCCCACTAGATCCGTTTCCGGATAGGGGGCCCTCTCTTCATGCTGTCTTAGGGGCAGCAGCAGGTTTTCTGGCCTGCTTGCCCTTGTTCCAGGACTGGTTAGTTTTCCAGCCCTGTCTGTAACGAGCAACAGCCCCTTCCTGTTTTGGAGCGGAGGAAGTTGATGCTGCTCCTGCCTTGAGGTTTCCTTTCAAAGGTCTGCCCTTTGAAAGGAATATTAAGCAATTTAGATTTAGAAGTCACGTCAGCTGACCAGGATTTAAGCCATAGCGCTCTGCGCGCTTGGATGGCGAATCCGGAGTTCTTAGCCATAAGTTTGGTTAAATGTACGACGGCATCAGAAACAAATGCGTTAGCTAGCTTAAGTGCTTTAAGCTTGTTCATAATTTCATCCAATGGAGCTGTGCGAATGGCCTCTTCCAGAGACTCAAACCAGAATGCCGCCGCAGCAGTGACAGGCGCAATGCATGCAAGGGGCTGCAAGATAAAACCTTGTTGAACAAACATTTTCTTAAGGTAACCCTCTAATTTCTTATCCATTGGATCTGAAAAGGTACAACTATCCTCCACCGGGATAGTGGTACGCTTAGCTAAAGTAGAAACTGCTCCCTCCACCTTAGGGACCGTCTGCCATAAGTCTCGTGTGGTGGCGTCTATAGGAAACATTTTCCTAAATATGGGAGGAGGGGAAAAAGGCACACCGGGTCTATCCCACTCCTTGCTAATAATCTCTGTAAGCCTTTTAGGTATAGGAAACACGTCAGTACACACTGGTACCGCATAGTATCTATCCAACCTACATAATTTTTCTGGAATTGCAAACGTGTTACAATCATTCAGAGCCGCTAATACCTCCCCTAGCAATATGCGGAGGTTCTCAAGCTTAAATTTAAAAATAGAAATCTCTGAATCCAGTCTCCCTGGATCAGATCCGTCACCCACAGAATGAAGCTCTCCGTCTTCATGTTCTGCAAATTGTGACGCAGTATCGGACATGGCTCTCACATCATCAGCGCGCTCTGTCCTTAACCCAGAGCTATCACGTTTGCCTCTTAATTCTGGCAATTTAGATAATACTTCTGTCATAACAGTAGCCATGTCTTGCAAAGTGATTTGTAAGGGCCTCCCTGATGTACTTGGCGCCACAAAATCACGCACCTCCTGAGCGGGAGGCGAAGGTACTGACACGTGAGGGGAGTTAGTCGGCATAACTTCCCCCTCGTTGTCTGGTGATAATTTCTTTATATGTAAAGACTGACTTTTATTTCAAGTTACATCAATGCATTTAGTACACAACCTTCTATGGGGCTCCACATTGGCCTTCATACATAGTGAACAAACAGATTCATCTGTGTCAGACATGTTTAAACAGACTAGCAATGAGACTAGCAAGCTTGGAAAATACTTTTCAAATAAATTTACAAGCAATATAAAAAACGCTACTGTGCCTTTAAGAAGCACAAAAAGCTGTCACAGTTGAAATAACAATGAACCAAATTAGTTATAGCAACCAAATTTTCACAGTAAATGTATTAAGTTAGCAAAGGATTGCACCCACCAGCAAATGGATGATTAACCCCTTAATACCCAAAAACGGATAACAATTTAATAATTAACGTTTTTATCACAGTCAAACACACTGTCACAGGTCTGCTGTGACTGATTACCTCCCTCAAAATGAATTTTGAAGACCCCTGAGCTCTCTAGAGACGTCCTGGATCATGGAGGATGAAGTAGGAAGATTGTGACTGAATTTTTACTGCGCAAAAAAGCGCTAAAATAGGCCCCTCGCACTGATATTACAACAGTGGGGAAGCTCAGTTAACTGTTTCTATGCAGAAACAAAAGTTAGCCATGTGGTAAAAATCATGCCCCAATAAGTTTTATCACCAAGCACCTCACAAAAAACGATTAACATGCCAGTAAACGTTTTGAACATATATTTTAAAAGTTATGAAGTGTTATTAATAAGCCTGCTACCAGTCGCTTTTACTGCAGTTAAGGCTCATACATTACTTCAGTATTAACAGTATTTTCTGAGTCAAATTCCATTCCCTAGAAAAATACTTCAGTGTACACACACTCATCAGCCTAATACCAGTCGCTACCACTGCATTTAAGGCTGAACTTACATTACATTGGTATCAGCAGTAATTTCTCAGTCAATTACATTGCTTAGAAAAATAATTTACTGCACATACCTCGTTTGCAGGGGGGCCCTGCATGCTATTCCCCTTTTCTGAAGTTACCTCACTCCTCAGAATGTGCGAGAACAGCCAGTGGATCTTAGTTACGTCTGCTAAGATCATAGAAAACGCAGGCAGATTCTTCTTCTAATGCTGCCTGAGAAACAAACAGCACACTCCGGTGCCATTTAAAATAACAAACTTTTGATTGAAGAAATAAACTAAGTTTAAAAACACCACAGACCTCTCACAACGACCTATCTTTAGTTAGGTTGCAAGAGAATGACTGGATATGACATGTGAGGGGAGGAGCTATATAGCAGCTCTGCTTGGGTGATCCTCTTGCAACTTCCTGTTGGGGAAGAGATATAATCCCATAAGTAATGGATGACCCGTGGACTGACTACACTTAACAAGAGAAAGAGAACAATTAACAATGTGGGAATTTCATAAGATGTAGAGAAGTCTGAATAATTTGATAAATGATTTTAAGTGCAGACTTTTGTACTAATAACATTTTAAAATAATAGCATCCATTTTTAATACATCATTTATGCATTTAAACATACAAATTGTAGTTAGAAAAATGTCAAGTGTTGATTAAAGCTCTGACACCATATGAACACAATACCATCAACTGACAATCTATAGAGAATTATAAGGGGAAAGCAAACAGAAGTTATAAAGACAAACTACACAATTCATCAAGGGTTAGGACATCAAGCTACACAAACACAGAGAGAGTGTTCTCCCCAGGACCGTTTCAGTGGGTGCCCCACCCAGTTGATTTTACTGACCACCCAGCTATAAGTTACAATTAGCCAGTATTAAAAAATTGTTCAATTTTGATTGCATAAATTATCATTAAATACATTTATGTTAAATTATGCAATTAATTTGTGCTATGGATAGCTGAAAGTGATACAATATTAGAAATATTACACTGTCCGCACCCAGTTACTTCATAATGCCACCCGGCTGGCAGAGATATAGATACACACACATATGTAAGAGTAAGTTCAAGCATTTACACAATATATTAAATAAGAAGAGACATAACCATTATTGTCTATAGTTATGCAAAAGAATGACAAGGCGGCACTCAAAAGTCAGGGAAGATAAGTGGTTTTATTTTGCTTAATCCCTGTATCCCAGGGACATTGAATCACCCCAAAACATATAAGTGCAATTAAAAAGAGGAATTAAACATTACCAGGCCTGGTATAAATAACAATTCTGACACATAGTAACTATACATATCCAGAAATCACAACAGTGTAACAACACGCTTCCTTAGTATAAATAAAACTATGTGTTAAATGTAATTGCAACAATGTTGCCATTAGATAATGAGAAACAAATGTCCCAGAATCGGAGCACTTAGAGTATATAACATGCTCCTTAATAATGGATTTATTGCCACAAGAAAGTTCCAGTGTTCCTGTGTAAACCAGCTGATAACAAATAAGCAGCCTCACCACAATTCGCGGTACATTCCTTTAGCCTGCTGAATATATTTCCACCATATCCGTTCCGAAAAGCTGAACTCAAGCAGCAGCGGATTCCGGTATATCCATGGCACAATGGACCTCCTCTTTATCACTGCACCTTTTTTCGATTGCAAGAAGGAAGCTTTTGGACACCAAGGCTGCTGTTGTATGCGCTGGTAAAGCAAATTCACAGTGAACACGGTCACTCCATTAACCGCTGCCAGGCAAGTTATTCCTCTACTTCAAAAGTTGCCGCTCTCATGAAACGTCAGGCATGACGCGTTTCGCCCCTCCCCTTTGTGGGCTGACCTCAGGGCTTCATTGGATGCTTGATAGTGGCGAGCACAGCCTTTATATACAATTCTAATTGACATATTTACAGAACATCACAATACAGCAACTTTATTGAAAACATATTAAGACATGATTTGCGCACATACATTTCAATTCTTGTCTCTGCGCAAACAGAAAAGAGGTATGTGTTTTTGGAAATGGCAATCTAGCTCACACTAAGCACAGTGTAACATAGCTCCTGACACTTTGTCAATCTGGGAGAGGTTATGTAGTACAACCATTATGCTTTTCTATAGCCTGCCAGAATTAAATAAATAAACCTTTTATAAAGATAGACCCCCCTATAGAAAGCATGAGAAATCGATTTTTTCATTAAGACCTTTTGGAGCCAGTGTATCTAATCGATAAATCCAGCGGGATTTATTTTGGAGTAGCATTGTATCTACATCACCTCCTCGGCGGTGCTGTTTGATGTGTTGTATCCCTGTCACTTTCATAATTGTAAAATCTGAGTTGTGATACCGTTCAAAGTGCCTGGCCACTGGGCTGTCTTGCACCTTATTCTTGATATCATCCCTATGCTCCCTCACTCGGTCTTTCACGTCAGGTTTGGTTTTCCCTATATAATAAAGGGGACATGAACAGTGCAAAAGGTAAATGACTCCTGTGCTATTACAGGTAATCCATTGCTTTATTTTGTATTGTCTACCTGTTGTGGTTTCAAATTTGCAGGTTTTCTGAATAAACCTGCAATACACACAATGTCCACAAGGGCTACAGCCCTGCCATTTACGTCTTTCACTCAGCCATGTGGATGTAGGTTTTTTCCTACTATATTCACTCTGTACCAGCTTATCCTTAAGACTCAAAGCTCTATGTGCTGTTAAGAGCGGATAGTCTCCTACATATTCTTTTAGCTCAGCATCAATGGTTAACATATGCCAATATTTTTTCATTATGCACCTCAATTTACCCCAATGGGAATTGAACCTTGTAATCAATCATACCTTATCAGCATCTTCCCTTGCTACACGTTTTTTATATAGCAAGTCATTTCTTGCACTATTTCTAGCTCGTGTCCATGCTTTTTTTTACATGTCTTTTTGAGTAGCCTCTCTCTAAAAACCTGCGGGACATATCTCTTGCTTGCTTCTCAAAATCATCTACATCAGAACAGTTCCTCCTCAATCTGAGGAACTGGCCCACTGGTATCCCAGTTTTTAAACTTTCAGGATGATGGCTACTTGCATGTAAGAGACTATTTGTGGCCGTTGACTTTTGATGTACCCTGGTAACTAGACGTCTCCCTTCCTTATTAATGGATAAATCCAAAAATATAGCTTCATCTCGGCTGATTTCACTAGTGAGGAAAATGTTATATCCATTATCTGTATTTAAAATGCTCAAAAAGTTTTCCAAAAGATCCCTTCTACCTCTCCAGAGAAGGATGTAATCCACAAAACGAAGCCAGAGTGCCACATACGCCTCCACCAGGGAACGGATATGGTGGAAATATATTCAGCAGGCTAAAGGAATGTACCGCGAATTGTGGTGAGGCTGCTTATTTGTTATCAGCTGGTTTACACAGGAACACTGGAACTTTCTTGTGGCAATAAATCCATTATTAAGGAGTGTGTTATAGACACTAAGTGCTCCGATTCTGGGACATTTGTTTCTCATTATCTAATGGCAACATTGTTGCAATTACATTTAACACATAGTTTTATTTATACTAAGGAAGCGTGTTATTACACTGTTGTGCTTTCTGGATATGTATAGTTACTATGTGTCAGAATTGTTATTTATACCAGGCCTGGTAATGTTTAATTCCTCTTTTTAATTGCACTTATATGTTTTGGGGTGATTCAATGTCCCTGGGATACAGGGATTAAGCAAAATAAAACCAATTATTTTCCCTGACCTTTGAGTGCCGCCTTGTCATTCTTTTGCATAACTATAGACAATAATTGTTATGTCTCTTCTTATTTAATATATTGTGTATATTGCTTTATGACTGCAGGCACCTGGTCTTTACATTTATATCAACTGTAGAGTGCACACATTCTTTAATTTAATAAGTTCAAACATTTGGCCAAATTATGGTAGGCCCAGGAAAACAACAAGGTCTCTTCCTCCCTAACCTACAGTCACATAATGATCCTATCAACATTTAGCCAAATGCTGTAACAAACTCTTCCATTTTGCTTTAAACCTATAATTTTATTTTTAATGTTCCTTATAGACCTACATACACACATTTTATATATACATATATATATACACACACATACATATATATATATATACACACACATACATACATATATATATATATATATATACACACACACACACACACACACACCCCTCAGTGTACCCCAGGGTTAGGTTCCAGAAGGAATGGTTGTAAATCGAAACCGTTGTTAATTGAAACCCATTTTATAATGTAAGTCAATGGGAAGTGAGGGAGTTAGATTCCAGGCCCCTCTCAAAATTGTCATAAGTGACACCTAATACATTATTTTTAAAGCTTTGAAATGAAGACTTTAAATGCTAAACAGCATTATAAACCTAATTAAATAATCAAAAAGACTATATCAAACTAAGTTTAGTGAACAAAAACATTTGCTAATAATCACACAACAAACTGTATCAAACTAAGTTTAATGAACAAAATCATTTTTTTACTTGCATTTTTCTGCAAACAGTTATCTGCATTGTTAGCATTTTAGATAATATTGGGTCTGCACCTATTCTTTGCATTTCAATCTTGACTTATTAAGCAGTTAGGCACCCTCACCTCAAGCAGCTGGACAGGAGGATAATATACATACACACACACAGTATTTGATAAATGCAGGTTTATGGTATGATTTTGTTTATTGTACATGTTATGTAAACCAATAATGACTATGTTTAAAATCATCAGAGTACCTGTTCCATCGCTCCATATGCCTCTTATCATTGGTTCATAAGTAGCTCTCAGTTAGTGCATTTTTGCTCTTGAGCAGACTTTAATTATGTGTTTAACCATTTGAAGGAGTTAAACATGTAGTTATAAACAGCCTAATAAAATGTTCTGACACATTAGAGCAGTTTATGTTTGCACTTTTATGCCCTGGACTTAAATGCCCCTTTAAATGTTTAATAATAAGGTAGGTTTTAGTGAGAAAATTAAAGCAGGTCTGTGTCTGTACAACATTTTAAAAATGTAATTTTAGTGCTCTACTACTCTATAGTCCCATGAGACAAACCTTGTGAGTTAAAGCTAATCATGGTCTGACATGATACATTCCCATGTGAGTTATTTGGAAACATCTGCTCTTCGCTAGTTTACAATTAACAGGAGACACCTTCCCTATCTTTTACAACCTAGTAACCAGATTGACTAGAAAATATGGAGTCAAATCTGAATTTTATTAATTCACTTGGGAGGAAGTATATATCAAAGGGTTTTGCAGCAACTACTACAAAATATGGTAAAGCAATAACAACTACAGATTTATTAATTGCCCCTATAACAACAAGAAACCATTAGTCTTGTGCCAGTCAGTCAATGTAGAAGTAGTACTTGTGTAAGAAGTTTATAAGTGTGTGTGTCTATAACATCACATTTACTAAAACACCTTCAAAATGGTAATACACATGTAAAAAAATGACAATTTAAAAACCTTAAAAATGTTTTTTGGACATTCTTCTAAAAGTGATCCACAGATTTGTTAAGCCCTGCACATAATGTGTATTATTAAACATATGCTAGATCTCCTTGTTCACAATTAATAACATTCCTTTTTTTTATATAAAGTGTTATTTATTTACTGTATGAAAATAGCATAAGATATGTAATAATAATCGTGTGGGGAGTTGTTGTTTTTTTAAATATAATTAGACTGATTTCCCAGATTTGCATAATTAAAGAGAGAAGTGCTCAACCTGAGAACGAACAATAAGATAATAGCTTGTTCTATGGCTAGTTACCATCTAAGGAACAGCCTCTTTTCGCTCAACATGTGCCTTTCGCAGAGAAGAACTTTCCTGTAGCATATCAGTCTGAAACAATCGTCTGGGGATGTCATATTCCTTGTTCAAAGGAGAATTGCCTGGTATTTCGGGGCTGGACTGACCTTACTTGGCAGGATCAGACTGATATACTTCAGGAAAGTTTTCCCCTGTGAAAAGCACAACCGGGATAAAAGAGGCTGCTCCTAGGTGGTGACTCGCAATAGAACAAGCTACTGAACTGTTGTTCGTTCCTGGTAGAGTGCTTCTCTCTTTGTATGCATTTGTATTATGACCCTGGGGAGGTCTCCCTAAGGGTGATGGGGGAAACTAGACGTTGACTCCTTGCCCAGTGTGCTTAGAGGAATATGGCTGCACCTCTCCGACGAGGCCCACATAAGGCCAAAAATCGTCTGGGGTTGTCATGTTCCTTGTTCAAAAGAGAATTGCCTGGTATTTCGGGGCTGGACTGACTGACCTTACTAGGCGGGATCAGACTGATCTACATCAGGAAAGATCTCTTCTGTGAAAAGCTAAATTGGGCTAAAAGAGGCTGCTCCTAGGTGGTAACACCA